>NW_028187398.1:0-36702 GCF_964204655.1 Triturus cristatus
CTGAGACAGGCTCCGCCTCCGACCCTCTGTACCCCTCACGGCACTGACGGCTTCCCTCCAGATCTCCCCCTTGGCAATGGCGCCTACCTGTGAGGATGCAAAAGAGAGAATACATTAATCCACATGAGCAAAGACACAGAGACACACATATAGAACAATCCTCATTATGAACAGGCCATGGTATGCATGCAACTAATTGCACCTTTGTCATAGGGACATTATCCACTGTGGAAGGCCAAATGCACTACGTGCCAGTGGAAGCACACGGGTGGCATGAGGGGTACCACACACTCACTGACCAGGGATCACACTGTGCCTCACAGGCTACACCAGGATTATGTACAGCACCTCACAGCAGTCACCTGCCCCAGCACACTGATGCTACCTCAGCAGAGTACACAGACACACACAGGTACAGGACAATCACATGGCATTGCCAACTGCGGGTACACACCTCACTCTGCCCATGTGCCAGTAGACGTGGGTGTCACAGGTGTGGGGCTGGCTCAGCACGGCATGCACACAGCACTGCTCCCTGCTCACATCCGATGGCCAGGCCATATCCATCCCTCATGCTGCTTGTGTGCAACACTCCCCATATGCACTCACCCACATGACAGGGGACTAACACACACACCAATGTGCAGGGGACGAACACGGCCTTTGGACACTCACAGCACAGGTACACTGAACAAACACACATCCATGGGTACTGACACCTGTCACACTGGGGGGAACACAGGATCACATCAGGACTGTGGAAACAACATCCCCAGGAGGAGTATGCAGGCAGAATGTGGCATGCACCTTGCATTCATTGTCACAGTAGGCACTATGCAAGTGAGGAGTGCACACAGGAAACACAGCATGCTCTGCATGGGTGACATGAGGCCTTCCACACCCTGGGACCCACTCCAAACAACAGTGCATGTCTGTCACACATGGACACAATGCCAGAAGTCACTGTCACACAAAAGGGGCACAGTCTAAGCTAGTGGAGTCTGCACTCACCTGAACCCCTGGTCGACCATACAGGCTCTGGAACTGTGGGAGGATCACATCTATCAGGGCAAGGTTCTCCTCCTGGGTGAATGGCTGTGACCTCTCCACAGTCCTGGACATGGTGCCAGAGGAATCACTATCAGCAGCAGTGGTCAGGGATGAATGGATGTGCAGGCAAGTGCTCTCTCATGGGACCTGGCTGCCTTATATATGCCTGGCTGGCCTGTTCATGTATAGGAGTACAGATTGATTGGTCAGTCACATTAGCATCCTACGTTTCATCCAATCCCTTCAAACCTACCCCAGTGTGTGGCTTTGCATGGTTTCAGTTTTGATAATGATGTCAAGTCAACATCCACATTGCAACAATGTAGATTCTTTCAAACTGACTTCTGCTGTGCACCTGGTGCTCAAATTCAAAAATTTAACTCAGTCTCCATGGCAACCATCAGGCATTTAGGCCCTTATACTTGTCCCTCATGTGTCCCCTATGTGTTTTCATACATTTACACACAGGTACGGTGCGTTCCACGCCCTAGGGCACCCCACAAGCAGTGATACCGACCGTACACGCGCTTGTACGGTCCGGATCACAATATGGGCGCTGGCGTATGCGTACGCCACAGTAGTACGGACTGTACACGCGCTTGTACGGTCCGGATCACAATATGGGCGCTGGCGTATGCGTACGCCACAGTAGTACGGACTGTACACGCGCTTGTACGGTCCGGATCACAATATGGGCGCTGGCGTATGCGTACGCCACAGTAGTACGGACCGTACAAGCGCGTGTACAGTCCGTACTACTGTGGCGTACGCATACGCCAGCGCCCATATTGTGATCCGGACCGTACAAGCGCGTGTACAGTCCGTACTACTGTGGCGTACGCATACGCCAGCGGCAATATTGGCCCAGGGACCCTATACACGCGCTCCGAGCGTATGTACGGTGCGTATAACAACTGTCAGTGGTGACAGGCGGCACACAGACAGGAATGGAGCGGACAGGTATTGCCAAGGGTGGACACCAATGCATTGTCTGTGCAATACCACCTGTGTGTGACACAGGTGTGTCAGGATGTGATGTGGCACTTTACCCCTGAGGTGTGGGCAAAGCACATGTACGATGAGCTGTGTACACATGTCGTGTGTGATGGTGCGCATTGTACCACACATCCCCTGCACTCCTTTGACATGTGTGCATGTCGTACACACTAGTGGAGCCATGAGTCACTTGCATGTCCCAGTCACGGACACCCGCACCTGTCCCTGATGCCAGGTACACGGAATATTACATATGACACGTGTATGGCTGCGTTGCATGCTGCAACCATGTCATGTGTGTGGCATGTCTTTCCATGATTTTGCTGTAGGTGTGTGATTCAATGTGTCAGCAGTTGCTGCTGCCAACATGTGTCTGTGTGTCGATGGGCATGGCACACTGTTCCGCACACCAGCCCACATATGTGATTTGCCATGAGGTGTGTATGTATCCAACTACACGGAGTATCAACACAAGTACATATCCACATGCTCCCTATGTATGTTCTGTCTCGACATGTACTCCTCAAAGGCAATGTGTGTGGCCTGTCCTATTCCTATGACATGTGACCAGTGCATATCGCATCCAACTACCTGTCTGTACCATACGCATACTACCTCTGCACATGTGTGGATGTCTGTGAATCCTGTGATGCGTGTGCATGTTCACTTACACTGGCCCACAGCTAGTCTCATGCCATGTCATCGTGATCTTGCCCCCCTCCGTTAGTGGCTGTCCCTTGGTAGGAGTGTAACCTGACTGGCGTTCGTGTCCAGGAACTGTGGCACAGACCTGACTCACAACGTGGCATATGTGTATTGGCTGTGTAACATGTGCTCAGTGCATTGACGATGTTGTTGTACAGTGCTCACTCTTAGGTGTTCCTTCCATTTCACTGCAGGGCTCCGCCTCTCCCTCGACGTATGCCAGACATTGCTGCCCTGCATGAACGGGACTGTATACGCCGCTACAGATTCAGCCAACGGTTGATTGATGAGTTGACTGGCCGGCTGGAAGCACAACTCCTCCCGCGCCACAGGTATCCAAGTGCACTGACACCCAAGTTGAAGGTGATGGCAGCCCTACATTTCCTTGCCACGGGTACGTTCCAACATACCATTGCTGATGTCGGGGCCATGTCCCAGACGATGTTCAGCCGTGTTCTGCATGATTTCTTAGAGGCCATGTTGGTTCACCTGGATGAGTACATTAAATTCCCAAATCGTGAGCAGTTGACAGATGTCAAGCGTGAGTTCTATGCCCTGGGAGGGATGCCCCATGTCATTGGGTCCATAGATGGGACACATGTTGCGTTGGTACCACCACAGGCACAGGAGGTGGTGTATAGGAATCGCAAACATTATCACTCCATTAATGCCCTTGTGGTGTGTCTGTCCAACATGGTGATTTCACATGTCTGTGTTCGCTTTCCAGGATCAGCACACGATGCCTTCATCATGAGGCGTAGCAGGGTGCCAGAAATGATGCTGCAGCTGCGGAACGAGCGAGCATGTATTGTTGGTGGGTAGACTCTGGCAGTTCTGTGTTTGGCGTCATCTTCCAATCTCACTGCCTGTGCTGACACACTTCTGTCCATGATGTTTCCTTGTAGGGGACGCTGGCTATCCCAACATGCCATGGCTGATGACGCCTGTCCGCAACCCCAGCACGGCTGCCGAGCACCTCTACAACAACGCACATGGGCGGACCAGGAGAGTCATTGAGAGGACGTTTGGACTTCTGAAGAGCCGATTCCGGTGCCTCCACAAGACCGGCGGAGCACTCCCATATGCCCCGGTGAAGGTGTGCAAGATCATCATCGTCTGCTGCATGCTGCACAACATGGCAGTGGAGGAAGCTGTTCCACTCATACTGGATCAAGATGACCAGGACCATCCACCCGTGGAGGATGAAGGGCTTGGTGACGGGGCAAGTGATGTGGAGGAGGAGGAGGCTGTGGAGGACATGCGGAGTCGGCTCATACGCAACTTCTTTGCTTAGTGGTGAGTTCCAGTGTCTGAGTGTGCACGCATTGGGCCGTGTGTGGCATGTGTTGCAATGTGTGTGTCCATCTGCATGTCTGCCAAGTGAGTCAGTGGTGTGTATTGAAGTGTCACTCAAGTGATGGCGCAATGGAAGGATGTTGTCTGAGGGTCATCATTGTCACCTGTCATGTTAACAACATGATACGTGTTAAGTACATGCTTGCGGATGTGCTCCTTTGTGCTGAATCCTTGTGTGTCTCTCTTCCACAGGTCCATGTGCATGCTGTCTGCTGGTGGCATTGTTGTGCTCCTGCTACTCCTCATGAACACAGCGACATGTGCTGATTCAGCGTCACATGCACGGGCAAGTGTTGAAATCTCCTCAGGGTAAGGGATGCCTCACGTCGTTTTGGGTGTGTGAATTGTTTGTAGTCTGTGTGCACTTCTCCGGTTCATGTGTGTTCCATTTGCATACATGGTGATCCTACATGGGGAACATGACATGGGGCAGGCTTCACCTGGAGCCATGCTCAGACTTGGTGACTGTCATGTGGCAGGGGATTGGGGATTGTGATGAGGCCATCATTGTGTGTAACACTGGCCTCGGAAACATACAGGTTGCACCGGGTTGACATGGTGTGTGATTGCCCCATCAGGGCCTCAATGGTGTATAGCGGCCTCTCCGTGGCAGCAGGGGGTGTTTAGCTGTTATCCGTCACTTGTGTGCCAGGTCAATGGGATGCCAGCATCTGTGTTGCAATGGGGGGTGCCAGTGTTGCTCCCACATGTACATCCACATGACCTGTGTATGTGTTGACAGAGTATCATTGTCATTCCAACACACATGACTAATAAATTTGTCCCTCTGTCTCCAAGGTGCCTCTTCCCTGTCAATGGTGCCCTGTTGCCACTGTGCGTGCCGCAGGTCTGGCATAGTTTTCATAGGTGGTGCATATGTGTCTATGTGTAGAGTGACAAGATGCTAGGGGTTTGTCAGGGAGTGGGAACTGTATTATGCACAAGATGCACAGTTCCATCCACCTCAAGGCAAGAGAGACCATCCCCCAGGGAAACTACAACATCTGTGTAGAATCCTACCCTGCAGTCTACGGACATGTGCCTCACGACTCCCATGGTACTTGTCCATATCCGGAGTGCATCTGCACAGCTCTGCTACTGCGTCGGGCAACCAGGCCACATCAACGTCCTAACGGGATGGGGGGAATGTTTCACAGCCAGCTGCAGGATGACCTTCTAGATCCACGCCCACACTCATGATGCAGCCCACAACCCCAACACAACCATGTGGCACAGTGATCCTAAACTGCATTCTGGCATCTCCATGCATCCAACCTTGGCCTAGCCACCATTCTCAACATCCGCCTGACGCAAGCATGCTGCACATTGTAGGGACACATGTCTAGACATACCTGGGAGCGGCAAGCCAGGTCACTCCACATGATCCCTGACCTCTGCGCATGACTGTTGCTCCCCTGAATGTGTCTGTAGCCACAGTTGTGCGGGAACCACTCAGCTGGTTGGGCCCAGCACAGGTGAGTTTGGTACTCCATGTCTGTATCAGATGAGACATTGGGACCCATGTGTGTCCTGGGCAAGACTGCGACCCCACGGTTTGGATGGTTGGAGTTAATTCTGAGATCAGGCATGCTTTGACTGTACGACACACACATGTATTGTAATAATGTAGAATCACGGCATCATCTTGTAAGTGTGATTAATTTATTTGTGGTGGGGTACGGGTTTGTGGGGATGACAAGAGGTGCACAGCGGGAGTGTAGAATCCAAAGTTCACTGGGGGAGTTGGTATCCTTGTCGTAGCAAAATGTCAGAGTCCATGCCACAGTCTTCGTCAACATAGGTCAGACAGTGACCAGCAAGTCCATGTGGCAGACAATGTCATGTGCTGCTATTGGGCCAGAGGGCCAGGTGCCAGGCCAGGTGACCTGGGAGATGGTGATGTTCTGCTGACTCTCACAGTCTTTTTCGTGGACGACCCACCTTCCTGCGGGGACCCTCGGAAGCAGTCCGTGACGATGTCTGTGACGCTCCGTCGGATGAATCCTCCTCCTCCTGATCCCTCCCTGTGTCTGGTAATGGCCTTCGCCTGGTGCCACAGGGAGGGTTGCCCATGTTGTCGGCAATCCGACGGAGTACACCGGTCATTTGGGTTTGCACCGCCACGAGCTCAGCCTGTCTATCCTCCATCCTTCCTTGGTGTTGCAGTTGACAGGCATGTTGCTGGGACTGCAGGGTCTTCATCTCCTGGAGGGTCCCCTTGATGTCATTGAGGGTGGACGCAATCTGGTCCATGCCCCTGGTGTCACGCCGGTATGTATCCAGGATGTTGCTGACCTGGGACACTACCGGGTCCTGAGCTGCCTGGTCAGGTTCGCGCCTCCGCCGTCCTCCACTCCCGCCACCCCTGCCCACGTGCACCTGGCCTGCCGTTGTGGGTGCATCGGGTCTCCGGGACCCCTGAGGGATGGCATCTGCGTTGCCGCCTGCCTCCTCCTGGGTGCCCGGAGGACCGTGTCCCTCCTGGGCAGACTGGCTGGGTGGTCGTGTGCGGGCAGGGCTCCTGGACGTCTCCTGGGATGTGGCAGGAATGGGGGTGGTGGTTGGCACAGTTGTACCTGACGCAGGTGCTGCAGGTGGTTGGACACCAGAGGGGCCAGGTTGGTCTGGGTCATCCACGGAGTGGTGAGAGTCATCGCTGGCGGTGGGGTCATCATCCCGCGGAGCCTGGTCCTGTGTGACTTCCCCCCCAGTGTTGGGGGGTGTTCGTCGACGTTGACCTGTGTGTGAGAGAGACAATGTTGACAGTGTCACATGTGGCATCCATGTTGCATGCATTTCTGATTTGGCACTCTTCCTCTGGGTAGTTGGATCTGTCCTGCATTCCTCTCACAGTGCACTTGTGCATGGCTATGTCCCTTGGCCACAGCTGTCAGGGCTTTACGCATGTGTGAGACACAATCTTAGTTGATGCATCTATTTGGGTACACAGTCAGCAGTGTGGTGTGCGGGCGTAGCGAGCCATGCAGAGGCGCCTTACGTGTTGCACTGTACGTGGCCAAATGGTGTTTTGGCAAGGCAATTTGATGTTGCAGGTAGGGGACTGAAGCATTTGTGACAGGGTTCTTACCGACACGGTGGGTGGGTATACTGGGTGTGTGGTTAGGTCTGTGCCTGCAGCACGGATGGACTCGTGCACAGATTGACACATGGACCGGTCTTCATCTACGGAAGGGGGGGTTGAGGCACTGCCAGACCTGGTCTGCATGCACACAGTCCACCGGCTGACGAGTGGACATGGCCACACCACCCAAGGGTGATTTAGTCTCCCTGTGTCTCCCTTCCTCCCTCCCTCTGTCACCCTCCTCCCTCCCTCTGTCGGTCTCCCTCTGTCACCCTACTCCCTCCCTCTGTCTGTCTCCCTGTGTCCCCCCTCTGTCTCCTTCCCTCTCATTCCCCCTCTCCCTCCCTCTCTTTGTCACTCTCTGTCACCTCAGGCCAGCTTCCTGGGCACACACAGTTAGCCGGTCTTTGAATGGCCATTGGCTTGTTCATGTGAGTTAGTCCCTGTTCTCCGGGCACCCATTGGGCAGTGTGTCTGAGTGTAGGCTGCTGCTGTGGCGGTGTGTGCTGAGACTCTATCAGAGCGATGCATCTTCATTGTCTGCTGTTATGTGCAAATTGTGCCTTCAGACCCATGGCATCCTGCATGGCAGCCATCATTTGCAGGCAAGACAGTACTGTGTGGGTACACACAGTTTGTATGGCTGTGCCCTGGGCCATATGGGCTGAGGGCATTGTTGTGTGCTTGTGAGTTGCTCAATGTTAGTTTTGCTGCCCCCACTCCCAGCATCGACCACATCCTGTGTTGTGTTGGTGTATTGTGTGGCCTGTGACTTGGCATGGCCCTGATTGATGCATGGGGCATGGAGGTGCCAGTGGCATGTGTGTGTTTGTGGAGTGTTGTTGTGTCCGGTGGTGGCTTGGGGGGGGTGGCATGCATGATTGATTGTGTATGGCATCCCCCCCATGTGAGGTGAGTTGTTTGTGTACTCACCAGGGTCTGGGAGTCCTGGCAGTCCGTGTAGTCCCTCCACCGCCAGCGTGGACATCACCTTCTCCTCCCAGGGATGGTATTGTACCGGTCTGGGGGGCGGCCCTCCTCCAGTGATGTTCCCCTGGTTGTGATTGTCAGTCATCTTCCTCTTGACCGTCCTCCGCAGATCGTACCACCTGGATTGGCACTCGTGCCTGGTCCTTCTGGTTGTCCCAACAGCATTCACAGAATCGACGATCCTCTGCCACATGGCGGTTTTTTCGGATATGCTGGTCTGTCTGACCAATGTCCCAAAGAGCTGTGGCTCGACTCTGAGGATTTCGTCGACAAGGATCTCCAGCTCCTCCTTTGTGAACTTTGGATTCTTGGTGGTGGACATGGCGTGGGGTGTGGTTGTGGGGGTGTGGGTGTGGATGGCTGTGGGTGTGTGGGTGTGGTAGTGGAGGTGTGTGTGTGAATGTGATGAGGGGGTGTTTGTGTAGGTGGTTGTGTGAAGGTATGCAAGTGTGAGGTTCAAGTATGGTGGTGTGGGTCGTCTGTGGGCTCTGGCAGCAGTGGGTCTGTTGCAAAGGCTCATGGTTTGTGTGTGTGGTCCATTTTTATTGGTCCATTTGTGGGTGTGGCTGTGTTTGAAATTTGTGTGGGTGTGTTATGAGGAGTGATTGAGTTTTGGGCCTCTGTTTGGCAGTTTGGCAGTTGCAGGTGAGTGTATGTGATGTTTGTGGGGTTGTTGGGCCTGTTTGGTGGTGTGGGGAAACTCTACTTGACTCTCCTTGTGTAAATATGGTTTGTCCGGGTTCAGTACGTGTTTTTTTGGCGTCAGTACGGTCCGTACATGCACTGGTGGGGGTGCGGTCCGTACATTCCCTGGTGGGGTGGTGGTTCGGTGCGTACATACACGGCTGGGGTGGGGGTTTGGTGCGTACATACACGGCTGGTGGTTCGGTGCGTACATACACGGCTGGGGGGGGTTCGGGGGCGTACATACACGGCTGGTGGTTCGGTGCGTACATACACGGCTGGGGGGGGTTCGGGGGCGTACATACACGGCTGGTGGTTCGGTGCGTACATACACGGCTGGTGGTTCGGTGCGTACATACACGGCTGGGGGGGGGTTCGGGGGCGTACATACACGGGTGGGTGTTTGGTGCGTACATACACGGCTGGTGGTTCGGTGCGTACATACACGGCTGGGGGGGGGTTCGGGGGCGTACATACACGGGTGGGTGTTTGGTGCGTACATACACGGCTGGTGGTTCGGTGCGTACATACACGGCTGGGGGGGGGTTCGGGGGCGTACATACACGGCTGGTGGTTCGGTGCGTACATACACGGCTGGGGGGGGGGTTCGGGGGCGTACATACATGGGTGGGTGTTTGGTGCGTACATACACGGCTGGGGGGGGGTTCGGGGGCGTACATACACGGCTGGTGGTTCGGTGCGTACATACACGGCTGGGGGGGGTTCGGGGGCGTACATACACGGGTGGGTGTTTGGTGCGTACATACACGGCTGGTGGTTCGGTGCGTACATACACGGCTGGGGTGGGGGTTTGGTGCGTACATACACGGCTGGTGGTTCGGTGCGTACATACACGGCTGGGGGGGGTTCGGGGGCGTACATACACGGCTGGTGGTTCGGTGCGTACATACACGGCTGGGGGGGGGTTCGGGGGCGTACATACACGGGTGGGTGTTTGGTGCGTACATACACGGCTGGTGGTTCGGTGCGTACATACACGGCTGGGGGGGGGTTCGGGGGCGTACATACACGGCTGGTGGTTCGGTGCGTACATACACGGCTGGGGGGGGGGTTCGGGGGCGTACATACATGGGTGGGTGTTTGGTGCGTACATACACGGCTGGTGGTTCGGTGCGTACATACACGGCTGGGGTGGGGGTTTGGTGCGTACATACACGGCTGGTGGTTCGGTGCGTACATACACGGCTGGGGGGGGTTCGGGGGCGTACATACACGGCTGGTGGTTCGGTGCGTACATACACGGCTGGTGGTTCGGTGCGTACATACACGGCTGGGGGGGGGTTCGGGGGCGTACATACACGGGTGGGTGTTTGGTGCGTACATACACGGCTGGTGGTTCGGTGCGTACATACACGGCTGGGGGGGGGTTCGGGGGCGTACATACACGGGTGGGTGTTTGGTGCGTACATACACGGCTGGTGGTTCGGTGCGTACATACACGGCTGGGGGGGGGTTCGGGGGCGTACATACACGGCTGGTGGTTCGGTGCGTACATACACGGCTGGGGGGGGGGTTCGGGGGCGTACATACATGGGTGGGTGTTTGGTGCGTACATACACGGCTGGTGGTTCGGTGCGTACATACACGGCTGGGGTGGGGGTTTGGTGCGTACATACACGGCTGGTGGTTCGGTGCGTACATACACGGCTGGGGGGGGGTTCGGGGGCGTACATACACGGCTGGTGGTTCGGTGCGTACATACACGGCTGGGGGGGGGTTCGGGGGCGTACATACACGGGTGGGTGTTTGGTGCGTACATACACGGCTGGTGGTTCGGTGCGTACATACACGGCTGGGGGGGGTTCGGGGGCGTACATACACGGGTGGGTGTTTGGTGCGTACATACACGGCTGGTGGTTCGGTCCGTACATACACGGCTGGGGGGGGTTCGGGGGCGTACATACACGGCTGGTGGTTCGGTGCGTACATACAGGGCTGGGGGGGGGGTTTGGTGCGTACATACACGGCTGGTGGTTCGGTGCGTACATACACGGGTGGGGGTTCGGGGCGTACATACGCGGGCGGGGGGTGGTGGGGTGTTCGGCGCGTATGCGGGCACATGTCTCCATGGTTGCTATGGGAGTTCGGTTCGGACGGTGTTTTTTGCGTACGGTTGTGAAATGGGGAGGACGGGAGGGATCGTACTTGCGCAGTCGGACTTTATTTTTCCGCACGGTGGGTTTCTCGCCCGGGGACGTGTCGGTGACTTTTCCCGACCCGAGGACGTGTGGGGAAATCTTCCCAATGCGATTCGTATGGACTTTTTTCCGTTCGAATCGTACT
Organism: Triturus cristatus; assembly: GCF_964204655.1. Taxonomy (NCBI): domain Eukaryota; kingdom Metazoa; phylum Chordata; class Amphibia; order Caudata; family Salamandridae; genus Triturus; species Triturus cristatus. The sequence goes on from NW_028187398.1 coordinate 11,168, forward strand.
TGGCAGTTTGTACGCTACTTTGACGATTCGGACGGAAAAAAATCCGGATACGAGTCGGACGGGGAATTTTTTTACCGGATCGGAATTGGCACCTTTGTGTCTTTTATTTTGATTCCATCCCACATTGGAAGCCAGGGGAGCACATCAGGGCATTCCCCAACGACAACTATAAAACAGTGGGCATGCAACTGGGACAACAGACCTCTGCCATTTGAGGGCCTGACTGGATAGATTGGAGGAAGAGGTTTTGACACTTGGCATCTGGGATCCAAATCACGGCCCCACTAAAGATTAAGATCTGCATTCTGCGACCTAATGGCAGACAGAACCCTCTGAACCACCACAACTTCAAAGGCACACTGCAGTGCCGTACTTAAGCAGGGTAGAGATACACTTGTGGGGACGTGGGAACGGAGAACCTGGAACTACGTGGTGCACACTGCCAGAGGAATCTGTTGTGCACAAGAAGGATTACTGCCATTGAAAGAGACCATGCACCTTTCCTGAATAGTGGCTGGCCTGGGCTGACTACCTGCTGTTGTGTGGCGTCCCGAAGTGTGCTCTCCAAGGGCTTGTTAGCTTGCCACCTGTTCTATCAGAGGACTCAGGGACATCAAAGATCTCCTACAAGGGGCATGCACTGCCTACATGTGACACCTGGAGTGCGGTACCCTCTTAAGAGCCCATATCATCTGCTGGATCCTAACTGGTAGCGCGGCATTAGCGTGGAAGTAAGAATTGTGCCTGGAGATTGGATTGCCTTGTGTGAAGCCCCAGAAGTCTTGCCTGCATCTAAGGCATGTGGCCCTGCATCATGGGGACCTCAACATGCATAAGCGTCTTGTTGGTGGTGAGCAGATTCACCAGTTGCGGGATCCAGCGTGGCCTGCTTCGTCGACAGTGCTGCATCTCTCCCATGTGTCACATCAAATGCATGCTCAGTGTGCAATTCACAGGTTGTGATCCTCGGAGGTGGAGACATCACCGTAGTAGAGCCTCATTCTACGTAGTGTTGCACAAACCCCGAAACAGGTACCAGGATGCGGGGTTCCGCTCCAGGGAGGACGTTGCCTGGCAGGACAGGCTGGACTGTTCCCATGGGGAGCATGGTCAAGACTGATTTGCATATGGCTAGTTCTAAACTGGAATGGCATGGTGAGCAATACAACAATGGATTTAGACCCTGATCTCTGTACTGAGGGTGGATGTTTGACATTGTTAAGCATTTCGTCCATCAGCTGTTCTTTTTGCATTTGTCGTCGTAAGTGGGAAGGGTATGCTCAGACGTGTGTCCCATGCTCTCCATGCCACTGGAGTCAAGATAACCTGGCTGATGAGGAGTGACACCCCGAAACCGGTCCCAGGATGCTTGTTTCCGTTCCAGGGAGGACCTGACCTGGCAGTTCAGGCTGGACTGTTCCCATTGGGAGCAGGGTCAAGGCTGATTTGCATATGGCTGGGTCTAAACTGTTATGGCATGGTGAGCAATAAAACAATGGATTTAGACTCAGATCACTGATCTGGGGGTGGATGTTTGACATTGTTCATCATTCCTTCCATCAACTGTTCTTTTTGCATCATTCTACCTAGTGTGGCATTGCTAAACTTGCACCTGTGTTTGTGACTGGGATTGCCGTTTGCGACCAGTATCAACACGCAACAGGCATTGTGCCTCATTTTCAGGGAGGTATGGACTTTGCGACTCATCCTTGTGTGTGACTGGGATTGTCTGGTGAGACCCATATCAATGCGTACCGGACAGTGTACAGACTTAATATCGAGTTTTTAATATCGATCTACATTAATATTGAGTTTTTAATATCGTAGGGACATAATATCGACATCAAGAATATCGACGACCAGAATATCGAACTGAAGGTAAGAAATATCATTTTCGTTAATATCGAAGTTAGTAATATTGATATAAAAAAAAATCGATGGTAATAATATCGATGTTTATATTAGTGTTATGTATTTTAGTATGTATTTTATATATATGTGTTCTATATTTTTTGTTAAGTATTGTACTGTTTTTTTAAATATATGTAAAACATTTTTAGAAGTTAGTCATTTTTTGTAAAGTAAATTATGCGTTTTAGTACAGTAGCGGGTTGTGGGTTTATAGGGGAATAGGGTGGGAAGTAATTTAATTATAGTAAATTAAATAATAATTTTTAGGAATTATTAATTATTTGTAATAAAAGTTTCCGTTTTAGTTCTGTAGCGGGTTGTGGATTTATAGGGGTATAGAGTGGAAAGTAATTTAATTGTAATTAAATAATTATTGATTTTTATTTATTGGTATTGATAATTAATTTATTGTTAATTAATTATTAGTTGGTAATTAATTTGTATTAATTGATTAATTGATAATTATATTATTTGTATTAATATATTATTGGAGCGTGTTGTGGGTTTATGGGGAATTGGATGGGAAGTAATTAATTTGTAATTAAATAATTATTAATTTTTATTTTTGGGTACTGATAATTAATGTATTGGTAATTAATTATTAATTGGTAATTAATGTTTATTAATTATTATTTATTGGTATTGATAATTCATTTATTGTTAATTAATTATTAATTGGTAATTTATGTTTATTAATTAATTAATTGATAATTAAATTAATTGTGTGAAATTGTATGTGGAGTGGGTTGTGTGTTTATTGGGTAAAAGGGTGGGAAGTAATTTAATTTTATTAAAGTAATTATTAATTTTGATTTTTTGGTATTTTTAATTAATTTATTGCTAATTTATTAATAAATCATTATTTAATTACAAAAATTATTTAATTTATTAGTATGTTATATTTGACCCCTACGCTATACATCGCTTTCCCTACTGTTGCACTCACTGGAGTGGGAATAGTGATTTTTACCCCTACGCTATCCAACACTTTCCCTACTGTTGCACTCACTGGAGTGGGAATAGTAATTTTTACCCCTTCGCTATCCAACACTTTCCCTACTGTTGCAATTACTGGAGTGGGAATATTAATTTTTATTCCTACGCTATCCAACACTTTCCCTACTGTTGCACTCTCTGGAGTGGGAATAGTAATTTTCAGCCCTACACTATCTAACACTTTCCCTACTGTTGCACTCTCTGGAGTGGAAATAGTCATTTTTACCTCTATGCTATCCAACACTTTCCCTACTGTTGCACTCACTGGAGTGGGAATAGTAATTTTTATCCCTACGCTATCTAACACTTTCCCAACTGTTACACTCTGGTGCCGATTCCGATCCGGGTCGGAAAGCACTCCGACCGAGACGGATTCGGAGTGTTTTCCGACCGAGCCGGAGTCCTGCAGTCCGACCAAGCGAGTACGATGCAGCCGTATGCTGTCGGACTCAGTTCGGTCGGACTCCCATAGAAGTCAATGGGAGCCGGTCGTACGACTCGTACATGGGATCCCATTGACTGAATGGGTACGTCGCGGACAATTGCGCCCCCTACAGTGGGTACGTGTCGGTGCCATCCGCACCATACATGTCCGTGTTGGGGGGACCCTTGGGTCTCCCCCTGTGTCCGAGTCGTAGGGCCGAGGGTGACAGGGGGTCCGAGGCAGACTCCCATAGGCAACCACCCAGACGTTTTGCGAGCCGGACACTCCGGCTCGCACAGGCTGTCCGACGCATGCATCGTACTGGCTCGGTCATAAATCGCATCCATTGCACGCCACGGTTAGCTTCCGACCGAGACGTACGGAGCGGTTCAGACCCGGGAACGACTCGGTCGGTGAATTTCACGTAGCTCGCATCGTACCTGCTCGCTCGTACAGCTGTACGAGTCGGGCGGAAAACGCGTACAGCTCGTACTTTTTGTGACCGGATCGCGTTTGGTGCCCTTCCGTCCCGGATCGGAATCGACCCCATTGTGGAGTAACTATATATATTATTTTATTTATGTACATGTTTCATTTATTTTAACATTATGGAGTCGATTCCGATCCCGTATTTTTTTTGCGTACGACTCGTGAAGTACGATTCGTACGGGAAAAATACATACGGATCGGCCCGATCCATACGAATCGGATCGGGAAAAGTTGTACAAGACGGACCCGGACACTTTTCCGTATGAATCGTAAAAATACAGTCCGGCCGTACAAGTACGATCCGGACCGGCTTTCCGATTTACGAATCATACGGAAAACGTCCCGTACACGGGGAATGACTTAACCCGCTACGAAGCGAACTTTGTACGACTCGTATCCTGGGAAAAGTTGTTCCCGGGGTACAAGTCGTACAGGGGTACGAGTCGTACATACGAGTCGTACAGGGGTACGAGTCGTACAGGGGTACAAGTCGTACATACAAGTCGTACAGGGGTACGAGTGTACAGGGGTACGAGTCATACAGGGGTACGAGTCATACATATGAGTCGTACAGGGGTAAGAGTCGTACAGGGGTATGAGTCGTACATACGAGTCGTACAGGGGTACGAGTCGTACATACTAGTCGTACAGGGGTACGAGTCGTATGTACGCACCTTACAACATGTATGTACGCACCGTACATACGCAATGTTGGGGTACGCACCGTACATACACAATGCATGGGGGTGTATGCCTGTACGACTCGTACCCCTGTATGACTAGTATGTACGACTCGTACCCCTGTACAACTCGTACCCCTGTTTGTATGTATGACTCATACTGCTATACGACTCGTATGTATGGCTCATACCCCTGTACGACTCGTACCCCTGGGAACGTGTCAGAGTACAACTCGTACCGCGGAGAACGTCGCGTATGACCTTTTACGGCTGTTTTTCGCTCCTGTAAGAAAAGAGCCATACGGAGTGCTGTAGGGACGAATCGTACTTGCCGGGCCCGTACGGTCTTTTGTATGATTCATACGGAAAGAGGCTTTCTGTACGAATCGTACTTCCTAGGTTGTAAGGAAAGTTTACCGGGTATGAGTCGTATGGAGAAAACGCTCCGTACAAGGATTCGTACAGCCTTTTTCCAGGATTGGAATCGGCCCCTATGTGTATCAGTTATTAATTTTTAAACATGTTTTAATATTTTTAACTATGTTTCTTTTAATTATATGTATTATTTACTTTATGTTACATTATTTTTATAACATTTTTTAAAAAACGATATTTTTTACAACTATATTTTTGACATCGATATTTTTTTTCCAATATTTTTGTACTTACCATTTTGTAGATAGGATGTCGATATTTTTTACTTCAATATTTTGGCGTCGATATTTAGGTAACTCGATATTTTGTCCGTCGATATTTTGTCAATGATCCGTACCGGATGTTGTGCCTCATTTCCAGGGAGGTGTACGGAATTTGCAACTCTTCGTTGTGTGTGACTGGAGCAGTCTGTTGAGACCCATATCAAGACACACCAGGTATTGTGCCTCCTTTCAAGGGAGGTACTGAGAGTGGGACTCCTCATTGTGGGAAGCCGGAATTGTCTGGTGCGACTAGTATCACCGCACACCAGACATTGTGCCTGGATTGTCTGAGTGTGACTGATCGATGTGTACCTGAAGGGGGCCTCTTTCTTCCAAAAGGCTCCCCGGCTTCATTCCCCATTCATCGATTGTTCCCTTCTAGGCACTCGATGTAGCAGACCAACTGTTCTCTCCTCTACCAGCCCCCGACGACATCATGTTGCCAGGTACTATTGGCCGGGTCGGGTAGTGAGAAAAAAGTGAGCCAAGTGTTATAATTCTTTGCATGTACATATTTCTGATATTGTTGTGAACTGGGGTGTACCCTATAACTGTGTGGTGTTAAATTATAAGAATTGCTAGGGTGGGTCTAGGTTTGACAATGTGTTGCACCCCATAAGGTTTCAGAGGGGGGGGTTGGGGAGGAGTTAGAATAGGATCTTGCCCAAGTGTGCATATTATTGATGTCATTTGAACACAGTTGGGCCTAGTACTGCTAGTAATATTTCCAATTGTGATTCAATCCCAGAAATACATGATGCTCATGTTGTGTTGATTACTGTGTGTGTTGAATACAAACTTTATTTATATACATCTCATGTGAAGTCTTTTTTGTGACTCTCAGTGTATTTATTGTGAGTGAGCGCTGTGCCAATGCTTTACACATTGCCTCAGTGATAAACCTGATTGCTCACTGCCAAGCTACCCCAGGGAGAACGCAGGTTATACAGTGAGTGTAATCGCCCACCCCTGATGGGTGTGGTAGGTTCTGCCTGGCTAGGGCCTCGCCTTGGCCAACCAGAAAGTACTAGTTTCAACAGTCCGCATTCAGGTTCAGACCTCGTTGAGGGTAGGCTAGACCTGTGAAGTGGAGTTTGGGCCAACTGAATAATGTTGTTTTTTTACCTTAGAATATTTGATGAACTTTAATTCACTCAAAAGGGAATAGATCACAGATGATGTCTGAAGTGGATTGCATTTTAAATAGGCTCTGACAATAAAGGATTCTTAGAAAAAGGTTTGTACAGCAGCAGACATTTCAAAGACACAGTTTGAATGTGGCTTGATGCTTTTGAATCACATTCCAATAAATCTTTGAGAACTTAAGTTTCTACTGGTGGAAGCTACCAAATGACACAGCAAAGCTGGTTCCCCTCTGTCATTCTGTCACAGTACCTAGAGAGCTTCTTAGAATTCTTCCGTTGATTTCCCCCTAAAAGCCCTCGTATTTAGCTAACAAAAATGTTCTTTTCTTCATAAATGAAGAAATTGGGTTCCCAGATTTAGCAGGCACTGCTTCCCAGTCCTAAAAGCCATTGGCTGCCCGGTGGGAGATCAGATCCACAGCATCAATGATGTTTCAGAGGGATACAGTGCTCCTGGTAATAGTTTGCATATTGGGCAGACTCAAGACATAATAAGTCAAGGCTGTTCAGCTGGCAACGGAAGCTCTTTACCAAGACTTTACTCAAGGATTATGACCATATGTGGTTTTTTCAACTTTCAGGCCAATAAGGGTAACAATTATAGGATGTGCTAGTATGAGCTACGCTCTTAGCATATGTGAAATCAATTATCACTCAGGAGAAAATGTCTCCATTAACACAGGTTGTTGCAGTCCTTCTTGATGGGAGGCAATGAATCTTGTGATTTTTAGTAATTAAAAAATTGATCTAGCCCCAAGACAAAGGTTGTGTATGAAACCCAACAACAGACATTACTTATCTTGTACAATATTAAGTGCTGGTGCCCAAAGTTTATCTCAGAAGCCCAAAGCTGGTGCTGCCACACATCAGGGTATAAGGAGTACCGAATACCGGGGCTGCGCAATCTTAATTCCACTTCATGCATCTTTCTACCTCCTCCATACACTCCCTGTCCCATTATTTCACTCTTGCGGGTACTTTATCATCCCTGCTTTCTTCCTTTGTCACTGTATTTCCAATATCGTCTTACTCCTCCTATCTTCCTTTTGCATTTTGCTCACTCTTGTACTGGATCAAAGTCTGATGAGAAAAAATAAGTGCTGCTCCCCATAAAGGAAAGCAGCTGGGCCCCACCCAAAATTACAGGCTCAAATTAAACATTGAAAACAGGCCTTGCAGTTTGGTGGAGGAAGAGGAGGAGTTAGAGCTCACGAAATATGCCGAGAGACACACCAGCTTCTGCTCTGTTCCTGCATTTCATTGCTTGGTGATCCACGGCACCTGGGATTGCCAGGGATTATTGTTCACCCTTGTTACCTCCAGGGGAGTTGCAGGTCGGGCGAGCAAGGAGTAGAAGAAGCATGCCTATGCTCACTGGACTGCCAGCGGGAGGAGGAGTTCATCGTGAATGGGCATCCGTGAGGGCGCGAGGAGAACATGGCTAGCCGGCGCCTGTTGCCTTGCTGGGGGTAGATGAATCTAGCATCGGAAGCTGCTGGCCTTTCCCCCGTGGCCACTAAGCTTGGCCTTCAGGGCTCCAAGTCAGCAGGGTGTAACACTCTGGTTGTGGCTGGCTGATAGGAGTGGACCAAGCCGCAGCCGCGGAGGTAGGTTACACCCGCTGCCGCATTAGCCTGCATTGGAGGCACGCAAGACGGCCCAGGCCCCCGCTGACTGGACCCACTGTGGACTCGTTTGTGCAGGAAGAGGGACAGAAAGAGGCAGGTGGCAAGTGGTGGAGACTGTGAGGGGGTGGAGGCACAAAAAGGCCTGGACAGTTGGCACCATACTTCGGAATTAGGGCTGGTGAAGGGGTTAGGCACTGCGGCAAAGAAGTAGACACCCGTCCCTGCAGAGGAGGCTTGGCTAGGACTAGGTGCTGCTAGTGGGGGCATGTGCCCATCCTGCTCACTTTTGCCTGAGCCCAGTATAGCCACCTGAATCTTGAAGCAAGAGAAAAGCACCTTCAGATTGGGGCTAACACTGTGGAGTGTCAGGCGTGGCTCTCAGTGGGTGGCCATACGTTGTTGTGCTCCAGCCGCCCATTGCTTTGATCAGTCAGCTGTCCTGAGTCATTCCGGCCATTTCCATTTCTTAAAGCGTTAGGAGACGTTAACAAAAAAGATGTGGAGTCCTCAGAGTCTGAAACCTTTAAAGATACCCAAGATTACAATGACTGCAAGAAAGCTGAAATCAGGCCATCTGCTCCAGGGTAGGGCTTTTGCAAAGACTAAATCAAATCATCTTCGGAACAAAGACGCCTCTGCAACGATGCTGAAAGTGAAAAACTAGATATTCAGCCTGTGGGAAAAGGAGAAAACTTTGCAAGAGAATTCGAACCTGACTGTCGAGTTGAATGGGGAGTCTTTTGTTAATGTACTTCTTCTTGGCCCCGTGGAGTCTGGTTTTAGGGGGGATGAGTTTCCCTCATTGCAGAACGATACTATACAACGTTCTGGGGGCATTTCTAGTTTACTCCTCATAGGCCCACCTTCCCCCCCCGACTTCCTTAGGACCACCCTATTCCGATTCAGTGGTAGTAATCGATGACCCCCACATTATTCCTCAAGACGTTTCTTGTCACCAAACAGTGGGAAATGTCCAGGATGAGGATTTCATCTTGCCAGATTTGGATTTAGACCTATGTAGGAGATATTGTTTAAAAGATAAAAGTAAGATTTTGGAGACCGGGGGAACACCTTCTGCGAGAGTTCCCACCTGAATGCAACTTTTTAGCAGTACTGCTTAAATAAATTCTTCCTTAAAATCTCATCTCTCTGTAACCCCTGATCTTGATGTAAGTGGTATACAACCATGTCACCCATCGGATCATGAGGTGAAGGTATCAGCCTCCCTGTTGTGTTTGAAAGGCTTTTATCTTCTATCTTAAAGCTCTTAGAAAAATGTGTTGGTGGTTTGGACTGTGTTTTTGACACCGTGACTGCAATTATAAGGGAATTGGTAAGGAATAAAAAAGAAAAGGGTATAGGCCCTGGAGAATCTGTAGCAATTGAAGGGGACCTGATGCCTGTTAGAAAGAATCATTAGAAAGATGGTTGTTGTCAAATTGATTTTCGTTCACAGGCGGTAAACCACAATGTATGACTTTTAGTTAAAAAGTTTCACATTCTGAAAGTCCAGTTGAATCTATAAAATGTATTTGAAATACTACCCCTAATACGAAGAATTTGAACGAAAACTCTCAGGGTTTTGAACAGAATATGTTCCCAATTTTTTATCTTTGTTCCAGACAGGAGTTGCATGATGGTGAATTAAGTACACCACTGGTAAAGGTAGTGAAAAGGTAGAAAAAGAAAAAAGGGAAAAAGAAAAGAACCTCTCCGCAGATTTGTTAAAAAGGGCCGAAAGAGATTACATTTTAGAGAGATTATGGATAGTGCAAGCAATTCATCAGTTTATGGACCCGGATCATGGTCCCATTAAAGCACTGGCTGAAGGGTCTGTAGTTGTGTTACTGGTAGATCATGAGGCTCATCCTCCTTATATACCAACTTCGTTGAAGCCATTGGCTGCTCCCTTTTTAGATTCTGGCACAAAGAGGGGCCTTTTCTGCCAGAAGGGTCAGCCCCTATATGGTGTAATGTGGACCTATATGTTGGATTTTGTTTTCCTTTTTGATGCAGATCAAATCTTTACTCAAATGTCTCTCTGAGATTGAGAATTTGGAGCTTATTCAAGGTATTGACATCAATTTGGTTTCCCTTTTGCCCTTTGTGACTGGTTTGAAAGCACGGGTAACCTAAACTTACGGCAAACTTGATATTAAGATTTTCTGAATGTTTGCAATGTAGGGGGATTGATGTCATTCCACTTTTAGAAGAGGATGGGGTATGTGCTGAGAGTAAATGGCTTTTGCCTCCCCCGCCCGGGGGGTCTGTGATTCATTTAAGGGGGATAAAAATCAATTTAAATAAATAAGGTATACAAGTGTCCATAAGGGAATATTCTGCCCTCTCGCTTGAATACTACATGAGGATGAGTCCTTCTGATTGAACTGGCTACCTGGTGCATTATCCAGTGTTTCCCAAAGTAACTAGTTGCAGTGTCCTTCTAATTAACAGTGAGCTAAAAATTATTTCCTAGAATGCGGCAGGGATAAAGAACAGTACGTAGAAACTATTATTTGAGTGCGTTAGAGGAAGATGTGGTTTGTCTCCAGGAGACATGATGTGTGGGGAATTGGTTTGTGATGATTATATTATTTTATACTGTAAAACAATACCTTCAAGGAGGGGACATGCAAAGGGAGGGGTAGCATGCATATTGCCAAATAGAATTCAGAGGAGATATGAATGTTATAAAGATCCAAGTAATTTATTTATGCCAGTAACCCTGGTAAACTTCGGAAGAAATCAGAGGACTCCCCCCTCTATTTTTGATAAATGTCTATATTCCCCAGGAGGCCACTTATGATGTTCTCTTATGTGAGGTTTTTTCTTAAATTAAAAAAGCTTCTGATAAGAAATCTCCCTGCATACAATGTTGGTAGGGGATCAAAATAGAAAAATATCTGCAGATTCCTTCAGCTCTTTTTCCTCCAAAAATGAAAAATATACAAATAAGAGAGGAAACATTTTAGCCACTCAGCTGAAAAAAGTTGATGGTGTTATAGTGAACGGGAGGTTAACTTCCGATTCCCCTATAGTATATACACATAAGCTTCAGGGGAGTGTAAATATTGGATTATGTGGTGGCAGGATGCACATCAATCTTTCTGTTGGGCGACTTAAAGGTCTCTGATTCCCCTCTTAGTCACCATAATCTTCTAACTATTTTGGTAAATTTTAATGCATCCCCTATCTGCTCTTGGAAGTTGGATGGACAATCTGCCAGGTTTAATTGGAAAAAAGGAGAGCACATTGGGATCATGGAGCAATTACAGGCCTCAGAGGTTTTCTAGAAGCTACCCTCGATAATTTGGTTGCCTAGTCCGCAAGTAAAATAGAAAGTTTGAATACTTTTATGCAGCACCTATTTAAAGCTATTAAACAAGCGAATCTAGGGGGGAAGATGAATAGGATTCCCCGCCCTCTCCTTTTGTTAAATCAGGAAATAAATGCCCTAATTAGGGAGCAATATCTGGATTATGTCCCTGAAAGATATACGAAGGTATTGTTAATAAAAAAGAGGAGTAATCGATTGAAGGCTCATCTAAAAAACAAGAGGAGGGGGACAGGTTCTGGGTAAAATTAAGGGAAGCAGTGGTAAAAGGTCACACAAGGACCTTTTGGGCATTAGTCGAGGAGGGCTGTGGAGCAAGAGCTTGTTGCTTACGTGTAGCTACTAAAGAAGTGAGATGGGCTAATTGTATTCAGGGTTTCTGTGTGGCAAATAAAGGAGTGGTAAATAAGATTACAGTAAAGGAAGATTCTGCTTTATATGGCCTGACTTCTGAAAAAGAGGTGGGACTTGCAATTAGAGGAATGCGCACTTCAGCGGCGTTGGTCTTATGTTATAAAAAGAATTGGACCCCTCTGGAGTAAAATTCTTTGCCAAGCTTTTAAAAGCTGCTATGAAACAAAAAAATATTCCCCCCTCTTGGAAGGGGAGTGTCATAATTCCACTTTTTAAGAAGGAAGACTGTAACCTACCAGAAAACTATTTTTCTGATTGCCCTTCTTGACAGGGTGGGTAAAGTCTTTTCTAAATGCTTGAAGACCCAGATTAATGCTTGGGTGGAAGATCATAAAATCATCCCAATGGGGTTCAGGAGTAAGCATGAAATGATTGATAATATTGTTAAAGTTAGAGGGGGAATAGTATATGCTGCTTTTATAGACTTCTCCACAGCATTTGATAAAGTAGACTGTCCTTTGCTGCGGAGAAATCTTTTACATTTGGGTATGCCGGGTACCCTTTTAGAGTTAATTTGCGCCCTTCGACACTTGCTGTAGAGTTCCTTGGGCGGGGATAGGGGGATATGGGTCTATTGCAAGCAATTCCTACTGTAAATGGGTTAAAACAAGGGTGTTTGCTTGCCCCTCTTCTTTTTTCATTATACCTTTTTTCCGGATTTTCCTGATTGTTTGGCTTAAATTGAGAGTATCGCTCCGATTGTTAGGGGAAAATCTATAGTGTGCTTACCTTATGCAGACAATATAATAATATTTTACCTTACCCCAAACGGTCTAAATAGCTGTCTGTAGGCATTACAAAACTTTTTGGGAAGCTCATTACTTAAAAAATTCTAATTTATCTAAATATAAAGTTATGTGCTTCCATGGAAGGAAGAAGCAGAAATATGTAAGTTGTGTATGGTCTTTGGGTGATCAAAATTGGAAACTGTGAAATCATATATTTTCCTGGGGAAGACTGTGTGAAGGAATTTAAATGAAAAAGCCCCCAAGGAAAACCGTAAGACTAAAGCCAATCCTCAGGCTAAATGCCTGAGTGCCCTCTATAGGGCCACTGGGAGAAGACACTTTGCACTTGCACAGGTCTATTGAGATAAGATCCCCGCCTCTTAATTATATGGTTTAGAATAGATTGATATCTCAAAATGGTTTTAAAAACTATATAATGGAAGGCCGAGTCCTTGAAAGCTTGGCTTCAGTTAATCTAGCTCTCTGTGCCGCGGCTTTAAGGTCAGAATTTGGGTTGAGAAGTGCTTTTTTACTGGGTCTCGCAGGGGTGGTGCACTGGGCGGTGTGCCTAGCAAAGAGTGATCATGGTTTATTAAGGTTTTGTATGAGAAACGAAATTTTAGAAGGCCCAAAAGAAAACTCATTCATTTATAGAAATGTTGTGGCTGAGGCAGATTTCCAGCAATTATATTGTGCTATGATCTTTACTCTGACATTGCAGCAATTAAAAGTTAGTTTAAAGCAAGCCGCATGGTCTTTGAGCCTTCGCCTAGAAAGGGAGGCATGTTTACAAAAAAGGGACTACCAACCAGCTATCGATTCTTGCTTAGTAAATAAAACACAGGCCTATATTTTTTGGAACCTGCTGCGTGGAGTGAGGCACTTTTGGATACCTCAGAGGCAGGGTGTGCTTCCACTAAATCCACTGTTGGCAAAATGGTATGGCTCTTCAGCGATGTGTAATTTGTGCCAAAATGGTTTGCAAGATCTTAACCATGTCTCATTTGTTAACCCCGCTCTTTTATTATGTCGGCGGAATTGGCTTAGGCTTATGTTTGCAGTTGTCTATCCTCTCAGCCCCAGCAGTATTGCAGTCGTTTTATGTACCCGCGAATAAAATGTTTAGGAACAGAATTTCTTTAAGAGCTTTTAAAAGCTGTATTAACGATGTGTTAGTCTGTAAGTTATTGAGGCTGTTATTGACTCTTAAGAGGGAATCTTTCCTTTTTATGTATTATATATCTGGATCTTGTTTTTGCATATTAGTTGCATTCAAAGTATTTTTTATATATTTTTGCACATCTTGCATTACCGGCACAAAAGTCACTTTATATGCTTTTTGGTACAATATCTGGCTGCTTTTTGGGAAGCTTTTTAGAATTTTGTATATTTCTTATGATTGTGGGATCTATTACCAGGGCAGTTCCACTGTACTCTGTGCACAAAACAGTAATTTGGAATCCTATTTTATTTGAATGTTTGTATTTTGAGATTTTATGTGGACCTCCTCGAAATTCCGTACCATACATAAAAATAAACTTGACTACTGGCCATGACCCCCAGGCTTTAACAACGAATCGATCTTGTGCCGGACACAGCTGGGCACTTGTTCTTATTCGGTTCCACTGTCTAAAGTGCACACACTTAACCCAAAAATTCTCCAAGATAGTTGATGAGTTGCAGACAGCACAGCTCTGTCTACATCTACTGCACACTTTCATGATAAGACCCCAGCACGTCAGAATTCTAGGAGAATATCGGCAAACATCTCCATGGTACTTTTGACTACTGCTTTACTAGCTGCAACAAATGAGTGCCCACAAGAGAGTATGCTCCAGTGGGAGAGCTTTCTTGCAAAAACAGCTTTACTCCACGGCCAGAATATTTACCCCCAGGAGCTTCTACCTAGTTAAGGATGATTTACAAACATATGCTGGGATGCAAGTGAATAGGAAAACTGAATTAAACAGAAGCTGGCAGGGGAGGAAAATGATAATCTTTCCCGGAGTTTCACAGCTGTCCAGGAGACCCACGCAGTGCCTGCCGAGTTCAGAAGCTTGGATGCCGCATATTCTTTATGGTAATGTAAGCTAAATATGCAGTTTAAACTCACGCTATTTAAACAGCAGCTAAGTCAGTGCCCTGCATTTGCCAGCTTCTGTATGCATCTCCCGAGACTGAAGTCACTAATCACGGTTCCCGTCCGAATAACTAAAACTTCTTAATTCCTACATTTGGTACTGTTCTTTTATTAGCTTACTGAGCTCACCACTTTCTGTTTAACTAAGTGAAGACAGCATTTAATCAATGTATAATGTGTCTTTATTCCTATTCCTATTTTCTGTATTGTATGAGCAGCTCCTGTTATTCACTTTTCTAAATTGGGCTTTTGCTAAATTCTTGACGCCATTATCTTTTCTTTTATCATTCACTCTTTCTTTTTCTCTGCCCTCTCAGAGCGATGGAAACTAAAATCCCCTTTTCTTTGTCTTCCAAGAAATCTTCTGTAACCAGGCCAAGCATCAAGACTTGCTGCTTATGAATCAATCCTCCATGAGCTCTCGTTCTCTACCCACCCATCCAGGATGGAGGCTCATCTTGCCTCATTACCAGGACCAACTTCACCTTCAAATCTTGGTTGAACTTTCAAATTTAACATTTACTTCTACTGTTGCCTTTACTTTGATGGCACATTAAACTGATAAGAACAGATACTACACTTGATCTTATCCAAAAGTCAGTGAAGTGATTACTTTGATGGCACATCTGTTGAATCTGCCCTTTCAATATGTACCAGACATCTTGAGTGTGAAACTCTTCATGCTAACTTTTACCTTTGACTACGTTTATGACCTTTCCTCTTTTCTGGCGGGATACCTGCCTTTATATGTTAATTCCTTTCTGTATGAATTTCACAAAATGATTATTTCTATTGACACACAGATGTCTTTTTGATACTTCGGTAGTTATTTTCTTTCACTTTTATTTTCACTTTCGTTTTAAAACATTTCACTTGCCCCTCACAATTTGTATTAGTTCACATCCATTTAAACGCCTTTTCGCAATCTATGCTCACTGGGTAATCTCTGTACCCCCGCTCTTCCCAAGCTTTACTCGCTGTGCCTGCTTGGTGTCACCCGGGTTATACACAAAAAACGACAGCCGTTGCCCAAACTTCCCAACTATCCTGACAGCAGCCTATAGGTAGCTTAATAGTGGTTTATTTGACGGCTATGTATTTAAAGAGCTTTAGTGTATGGTTTGTTGCTTCGAATGGATTGTATAGAATCAAAGAGTAGAAATCGGATTTCCAGTGTATTATTATTAGAACCTATACCAAGAGCAAGTCGTACAATATTTGCTGGCCGAATAAAAGGTAGCAACACTGCCCACATAATCTAAAGACGAAATATACTTAAAAATACAGGGCTTCTTGGCTTATACTGGTGAGGATACATGAAAACTTCTGGGAATTCAGGAAAGTAAGTAAAAAGAGAAGTCTCTTTTGATGTTTCTCTTCTGAGGAGATGCAAGGCTTCTAAAAAGTATCTTTTCTCGTGTATATATCATCAATGAACACTGCCCTTCTTCTATTTTCAAAGGGTGAGGTTACGCTTCATGCTTCCGGACCTTGCTCCAATCTAACCTGCCAGACACACTCTTTGAGGTTTTATAGAGAAGGTGCAGTGTGCAGAGGCATTGTGTGTTATAAAGCACAAAAACGAGCAAAATACCGGTATAATGAAATATATTGGTTAAAAGTAATGTCTGTAAAATGTGATATTTTAAGGCCCGGTGGTTGAAAGGTTGAGATGGAAATCCTAGATTATGTGTGCCAGTGAAACTATTATTCCATGAAGTAACCTTAAAACCCACTGCTATTTCAAGGCCTTTGGAATGTCCCCTGACATATATTGTTGTAATTGTTTCGGTAATCTCAGGATTCCGAATGTCCTGCCTCTGCTAGGAAGAGTCTACTAATGGTGTTAGCGATCATGGGTATAAAAGGTAAAGGGTCTGATTTTAAGGATGTCAGTACAAAGATTCTACTAAATAAATTGCAGCTTTAAAACTACAACCAAACGGTGCAATTAACACCGATTTGAAGTTTAGCAAATTATGACTATCAGACCTGCAAAAATCTCTTTGGGCTCCGCATCTGATCGGCCATGATGTATAGACTCGTCCACAGGAATGTTGATGGATCAACCATGTAATATAGGATGACTGATCCACTACCTTGTCTGACAAGAGGGTAAAGGGTAGGTTGTTTGCCAGAATAACTGTAATGTTGATTGTTATTTTATTAATGTATTTACATCTGTTTTTGTAACGCTCTGTGCAACTCCCCGTAGTAGCCCCTACATCTCTAGAGGTACTGGTACAAGAATTAACCAGTGGCGGCTCCTCCACTATGGCGGATCAGCGGCCCCAACCACCAGCAGTAGCAGCTGCAAAACTTGAAAAATAAAACAATAATAAACCATGTTTATTATTGCTTTATTTTTCTTCTACCATGCAGTCTTGGGGGCGGAGCCAGGGGATGACAGGCACTGAGGGGGAGTGAGGGGCACTGTTATCAGTAAGCATGATGGTTTAGCCAGCCATCTCAGGCCGGCCAAACCGTCATGCGCACTGACGCTGTCTCCAACCCGAGCTGTGTTGCAGGGTTGGAGACAGCAGGCACAGGTTCCCATGATCAAGGTAGGCAAATGGTGTACAACTTTTTACGCAAAGGAGACAGGTGGAAACTATTTACTCCATGCGTATTACTTCCATTCACATAGTCTTACTGAGCACCTTCCATACTCACACAACTATTGCGAGTTAAATACCTTTTCTCAGATCCTGGGGACTATGCTGAACAAAAGAGCAAGATGCTCCAAATATTCTCTGTACATGTTCACTCTACTTCTACTTTAATCAAAGTAAAAGTTTGTATCAAGAAACAATTCACTAAAATACAGCCAGTATAGATATGCAAATATTTAAAGTAAACAAAACATCTCCAGCATAATACATAAACCCTGGAAAAAGCTTGAACTGGTTCTAGAACTGCAGAAACTATTTCCAGAGAAACCAATGATATCCTAGAAATGGCACAGAATTATCAGCGACATACTCATCAAAGTTGATAGCTCCAGCAACAGATAACAATGTATGGTACCACCATAAAAAGACATTGTTTGCCTTAGCTTAACCGTATCAATTATATGACCGATATTAAGAGTCCCATTGAGAGAGAAGGTCAGACACAGTCTAAGTCAGATTAATTTGCAAATCTTGTAAAAAATACAAGTACCCAGGAGAAGTGGTAATCCAGATGCCATCCTTGCAAAGAGATCATACTTTTGGATTAAAAGACTGAATTTGCTTTACTTGATGGTTTTGAATGACTAAATTTAAATGCTATGTTTCCTTCAAGGCAATCTTTGTAAGAAATTAGTACATACTCATGATCATATGCAATTTGTTTGAACATCCGCAATCTACTGTGTGTAGGCTCTGTGGTATAGTCTGTATATCTCTATATTGTTTACATATTATCTTACATGGGTAATCATATTGACTTCCTGGGATATTTGTGTTAGATCTATCTAAAACTTTGCATCACATAGTATTGCCTGGGCATAGAGCAGAGATAGTATTGCTTTATTAAAATTGAAAATTAACATTTGAGACTGAACACCCAACAAGGGACTTTTGATTTCCATAGAGAAGAGTACCAGAATTCTATGCAGGTTTTTAATGTTGCAGCACATGACCCTATATCAGTAACATGTATGCTCCTAAACAAGTGCTAAATATGTGAATTCACTGAGTTTGCATCACATAGATGTCCATCTATCTGTAGTCTGCTCAAAGGACATTATGTACAAAACAAAATAAATAAGGAGTGAAGACTAAACATGCAAGATGAGTGCACAGCAGAATCTGCAGTGAGACTTCAGATCTCTTTGCATTATATTTTGTACATACCGTGTGACAGGGGACTGTGCCGTTGCACCCGTGAAGTTAGAAATAAAGCATCTATACATAAACCAATATTAACCGAGGGATAGTAACAGTGCTGTTTGGGGTTCCACAAAATTATTTGTGAGAGTGAACAATTCCGGGGCATATTAACAAGGAACAGGGAAAATGAACGCTAAGGGCGCTTAGCGTTAATTTTTTTACCGCCCGCTATCGCTGGATAATATCGCCTGGTTATCGCGTTATTAACAACGCTAACCGCCTAGGTGATAAAAAATCCAGCGACAGCGGCATTTTGGGAGGCTATCGCTGGTAATGCAGCGATAAAACTACAAGGATAGGGATATCCTTGTTGATAGCCCATGGTGGATTTAGCCATGTAATCCACCTCCCATTGGATTACATGGCTAAATCTGAAAATTAGCAGACGTAAAAAAGCAGCGTTAACCGTGGTTAGCACTGCTTTTTTTGTCTCTAACAGGGTTAGCGTGAATCTTGATAATAGGAGAAATGTCGCTTAGCGACATTTCTCCTATTATTTTGCTCTGGAACGCCCACTTTGCATCTCATTAGAGATGCAAAGGGAAGCGTAGTGAAAAAGGGTGCTGACATGCAACATGTTAGAACCCTGTTGTTGAAAGGGCGATATTTTTATCTCCGCTTCTTTGGCTTTTAAAGCCAAAAAAGCGGAGATAAAGCCCTTGTTAATATGCCCCTACGTGCTTACCACAGTTAGTGAGTTTCAAAACTCCTGTATATACAGAGATATGGCAACTGTTTTTCTTCTCCAACTTTTGAACTGTATTCTCTTGTTGTGTAATTGATTAACACAAAGAAAATAAACCACATTTGATGATAAACAAGATTAAAGGGTCTATTTTAACCTTGGGGATAGCCTCCCTCCACCAAGGTCTGCAGTCTGGCGACAATTAAAAAGCAGGGGTGGAGGGTAAAAGTCCCTTGTGAGCCCTGTGATTCACACAACTCTCCATGAATCCTACAAGTGAGTGGCATTGTCTCAAGACCTTTGACATGCATACCACCATATGCCCATTCAAAGAAAGCACTAGCATATTTCCAGGTATTCTGTCAAAGGCCCCCACATAAACTTATGTGCCATTTTATTCAGGCTTCAGTCAGTCTGAACGTTTGTACACAAAGAATATGTCACTTAGTGGATTTGCAGTACAAGAGACAAATCCTAATGCTTTCAGAAGAAAAGCACATTGGGTCAGTGGTTATTTTTGTGAAATACCATGGCCAGGCCTTAAAAAATCATAACAATTTTACTATACCTGCAGGTCTACTGACTCGAATAATCTGCTCAATCTAACTGTACCATACTTGACCCATAAACTAGTCTCAAATTGTGTGATCCTCTGTAAATATTTTTTCTTTTACAGTCTCGCCTTTTTCTTCATTATCACATGTGAAAGCACCTTCAAATATGTGAGTTCAGCATTTCTGCTGTACATTAAAACTCTTTTGTTTCTCAGTTTAGCCAAAGGTAATATATTACGTTTTTGAAGGACAGATATTATTCCAACTATTCATTTGTGGCATGAGGATATGTTTGAAGTGGCTAGAATTGAAAAAAATTATTTATAAATTAAATGACAATTTACATAATTTTGATCACATTTGGGGCCCTTTATTGGGTTCATGATAATCCGATCTCTAAGTATCCACTTATTATTGATGGATGTATACCGATTTAAAGTTTAATGATTACATAATCTCTTGTTGAGACGATTGATTATTTATTTTTGTACATGCAGTACTTGGAGGATTTTTTTTCTGTTCTTTTTCTGTCATTGCTCTGTTCATACTGATTAACCCTTTTCTCCATGTATAATAAGAATCTATTATATATAGCGTACACATGAACTCTTACTTACCGCTTAGTACACTGATAGCATTTTCATCAGGGCGGGGGCATGAATGTTTCTCAGTTCATGTTTAAGAAATCACTTTCAATAAATATATTACTAAAGAATGATGTGGTAGCACAATGTAATTTACAGACAGCATATTTTCCATTAAAATGGTTGTAAATGTCCCCACTAACATGCAGTTTTAGTGATACAACTGTATCGTTATAAACAATATTGTGTGGAAATTGGTTTCAGCAAAAATGTTTATCATTTGCACATCACCAAGTAAAATGATCTGATTTGTTTTCATCTTATTAAAATCTTTGTTTCCATCATAGAGAGTAACAAACAATGTGCTTTCCTAACTATTGAGATATAGTCTTAAATATTTGTACAGTTCATTTATAAGCTAGCTACATGTTGTGTGTTAGAAAAAACTGACACACTGCAGCCTTTTATTCACACTTAGTTGTATAATTGTCAGACAATTCTCTTTACAAAAGCCTCTAACTTTGCAGTCAGAGTAAAAAAAGTAAACACTAACCTCCAGGATAAAATATGCAGCAAGTTGTAAGAAGGCATAAGTTAACATTTGACCTCTGTCTTTGACTGCATAGCAAATGTGACAAGATGGAAGAATGATTTAAATGCATATTTTATGCTCATTTACTTTCTCAGAGAACAGAGGACCTGTTCTTTGTCAGCTTACCAGATGTGCCAGTAGGCCCTGAAAATAACTTTTCCTGATAAAAATCTGACTTGCCATAGTGGGTGGGTGAGCAGATTTTATAAGTCCTGATGGTTATCTGTTGAATTCACACCTTGAAAATGATTTGTGTGTAGTGCTCTGTACATTATGATCACCATCATCATTTGCCTAAAGGAAAGCCTGCCTTATGCTTGCTCCCCCCCATTTTCTGTGTGCCTTTTCCTTGCTTTTCTCTCGTTTTCACTGGCTTTTCCTAGCTTTTCCCCTGTTTTTTTGAGTGGCTTTGCCTTGCTTTTCTTTTGTTTTCACTGTTTTCTCCTTGTTTTTCTCTCATTGCCACTACTACCTGCTCCCCATTTTTATCCAGCCTACCGTCTAGCCCCGCCCATCACCTCCCAGCACCCCCCTCCTCCCAGTACCTACTTAGGAGGCCACAGCGTGACCCCATTGAGCAGGCCCCAGGCCCACCTTTACCGTGCGGCTACATCGCTCTTGCTTTTTTCCCCATTTTTTGAGTGCCTTCTCTTTGCTTTTCCCTCATTTTCACTGCTTTCTCTTGCTTTTTCCCCGGTCTTTAGACACCCTTCTTCTTGCTTTTTCCTCGTTTCACTGCTTTCTCATTGCTTTTTCCCATTTTTTGAGTGACTTCTCCTCCTTTTCCCTCGTTTTTACTGCTGTCGCCATGCTTATTTCCTGGGTTTTTTAAGTGCCATCTCCTTGCTTTTCCCTCGTTTTTCACTGCTTTTTCCTTCCCCCCCCAGAGACTTCTTGCTTTCCTTCATTTCACTGCTTTCTCCTTGCTTTTTCACCTATTTTTCGAGTGCCTTCTCCCTTTCCCTCATTTTTACTGCTTTCTCCCTGCTTTTCTATCAAGACCTGGCTGTTCGAATGAGGCTCCGGGACGTTCTGAGCTACTGCAAAATGCTTGTGCACATAGTTAAAATCTGCCTAAAAATAGTTCCATTCTCTTAGTGACGATGGTAGTCTAAAGTGTGTTTTTTGATTTGATATTAATTGTTTTAAATAGCTTTTTATTTTGTCTACAATTAGAGTGGTGAGTTAGATGATACTTTATGTTTTAGCTCTTTTTGAAGTTGTAGTATAAAGTCTTCAAGAGACATTGCAGCATTCTGACTGCCTGGGATTTGAATCCTGGGTTAGGTGGTGATTTATTTGAATGCACAGTGCAATTGAAAGGCTTAGTTTTTAATACCATCACAAGTGAAACAGCAGCATGAGCTTTTTGTTGAATGTATTTTTGTAATATTTTGAGCATATGGCATTCACACTTAAGAGGCAACATTTTTTCTTTGCTTTCTTTTTATTTTGTGGCACGTGCTAAAAAAATAAAAAAAGAAAAAATAAACGTTGAACCAGCTTGCTAAGGCCAGATATATTGGCCTTTCCAATGCTTGTAACTAATACCATGGAACAGCTTTAAGTGTTCAGTAAAGATTGTTTAAAAAGCTCATTATGGCCTGGCATTGTAGACAAAGTATTTATAATGACAGTTTCTTTAATGTCATAGGGGTTAATGTCAAGTGATATCACTTGCAATACCGCTTCATTTAACAAACGTCCACAGGCTCTAATGTCTCAAACACAGCCTCTTTTCAGTGCCTGATGTGGAAACTTTAAAAAACACTATTGGACTTCATCTATGTAAGTAACTTGTTATTTTTGGTATAACCTGACTTTTAGCAAAATCAGAAGTCATCCTTAGAATTTAAGTGGTTCCAGTGAATTTTGGATCCAACCCTTTTTATTTCTGGATACATCAATTAATCCATATCTTTTAGGGAATGAGAATTCCAGAAAGTATTTGTACTGAATACAAGCCAGTGTCTGTCAAATACTTTGTTCTTAATAAACTAAATTAATGAGAATACAAATTAAGAAGAAAAAAAATACATTTTACCAGATATTTAATTCCGACATATATAACGAATGCATTTGTCTCAGACAGAATGCCTTCGGAGTGAGTGGCATGAAAACAGTTTTTTTTGTTCAGCACCTAAAGCACCAAGAGCAATTTCATGACTAATCCCTCCACAAGTCGCACTTGATTAAGAGTCACGGGTGCCTGGCCTTCTGTCAGTGATGACCAGCTATGTGTTTAAGTAAATCAGAACTGAACCAATGTCTCTCGACAGCAAACAGTGGCTCCTTTCTATTTGAAAATATTATTAATCAAGGTGTGTAGGAGGTTGGCGATACCAAGTACACAATATGTGTCCCATTGTTTGAAAACGTTGTGAGGACTTCATTAAATTCCTGAACCCCCTCAGACATTTTCCTACAAGAACATTTGTGGATTCCAAAGGATTCAAGAAGATTTATAGTGGATATGTAGGGTGCAGATATAGATATGCATATTACATGAGTGTTAATGAGGCTTCCAGGCTCAAAGAGGAGACGGATTTTGGTCTCAACTGATACACACTCAATATAAAAAGCACTGTCAACTATCTAGTCATACAAGCCCTTTAAGTCCTGAGTAAAATATTTTTAATAAAAGCCTCGTATACAATGCATTTGTGAGTGAAAGATCTTAATGCGTGATGATTCATTGTACTTTTAGTTGTGAAACAGTCCCCATGCACTGCAATGCAAGTACCCCTAAGGAGATGGAGCGATACATTAAATAGCCAATATTACGAGGTGAGAGAGAAATATTCCTCTGAGAAGTGCCATAGATTCCTTATGTATATAAATTAAGAATAACAGGCTCATACAGATAATTAAACCATTCAATTACTAGTTTGTGAGAGAAAAACTGATTGGTTTTTTAAAAGAACCCTCGCCCACCAACAAAGTCGGTGGGAGAGGGTTCCCCACCCATCCAGTCCCTTCTGAAAGAAGGGTGAGGACCCTTCTTTCGGAAGGGACTGGGCACCAATAGCATGGCACTGTACAAGGGACTGGATTGTCCTTATTATCAAAACTGCTAAACGATTATCAGATACCATCCTCATTCAAGAAAAAACTTGAGGAAACCAATAAAGAAATGAATGAGTACAAAGAATACCTGACTCAGTCTAAAATCACGAAATTCCAGAAGGACTTGAAGAGATTTTCCTAGAATAAAACATACCCCTATGCAGACCCTGACTACATCCCAGTAAACAAACAAGATACAAGTTCGGTTTTCTCAGGGGATGACACATCATTTAGCAGTGGATCAGTGTAGGCAGCAACAACTCCAGGCAACGAGGAAGGGATAAGTTCCAACAATTGCCACACCAATAGGAATCGTTTCCCAATCAGGGATAGAGAAGTTTCCCAGCCCCTTTTAATCAACCCAACTGATATTTAATATAAATTGAATATAAATTGATATTTAATATAAATTAAGAATAACAGTAGGCAAGCATTGGCTAATTCTATAGGTCTTTCCTATGTGAGGCTATTGGCTTTGTCAATGTATTTTAGCGATGTTGTACAGCAGCGCGTTTACTGTGCAGCATGGCTGAAAGTAGAAAACAGGGATATAACATAGACAGCTGCATCTTAGCGCTTATTTTTTGTGAGGCAGGAGTGGGCAAGCAACAACACGGAAGGGGGACATGGCAAGCTACAACATGAGATGGGGTTGCCAAGGACAGGGCAAGCAACAAAGGGGGAGAAATGGGGAGACATTGCAGGAGGGGAGTGAGAGGAGGAGAAAGCAACTATGTGGCAAACAACAACAAGCTGAAGGGATGGGGGATGGGGAAAGCAACAAAGCAGGAGGGGCAAGAGGTACAGGGGAAACAACAATGTGGGAGGGGCAAGAGAGAGTGTAAACAATGACAGGGCAAGCAACAATGCGGCAGGGGGTGGAAGGGATTGTGCAATCAACAATATGGGATGGGATGGAGGGGGCAATTAACAACGAGTCAAGCAATGTGGGAGGGGGCAGCAAGAATGGGGCAAGCAACAACGATAGGCAAGCAGTAACGTGGAAGGAGGCAGGTGCAAGCAACATTGTAGAAGGAGGCAAGCAACAACGCAGGGCAGTAGGGAGAGGGCCTGCAACCACATGCACTCTTATTGAGTGGAAGGCCACTGGGTAAGGAAGCAGCACTTGGGCCAAGTTCCATGGTAGGGACAAAAACATGAAGAGAAAATGAAGTTGGCACGCGTTGATCCGAGAGAAGCAAAGAAATTAGAGTGATAATAAAGCAAACCAATGCTAAACAACAGGCCAGCTCTCAGCCCCCAGAAAGTACACAAAAGGTCTTACAAGGGATATCGCATGCACTGTCTCAGGCTAGACCCAACGAAGCAAATGAATAACATGGTTTGGTAAGAAACAGTACAGACAATACACCAGTAAAGCTAGAAAACTGTGAAGGATCTCTGTGCTAATATATGTAAGGAAAACAGAAAACAGCAGACTAGGTAGGCCATTGAGTCTTATGCCATTCTCAGGCACAAAGTTGCTATGCTTTGCAAATCACTGCATGTGTACTTGCTGTATGCACACAAAGGCTAGCATGCTGCCTTTGTTGCGCCCCCGGCAAAGTGTGGCAGCGCACTGTTGGAGTAAT
>NW_028187399.1:0-105000 GCF_964204655.1 Triturus cristatus
TAAAACACTACCACCAGCACGACATCCTACACTACCCAAACACCACTGCGCTACCCAAAACCTTAAAACACTACCCCCAGCACGACCCCCTACACTGCCCAAACACCACTGCACTACCCTAAACCCTAATACACTACCCCAGCACAACCCCCTACACTACCCAAACACCAATGCACTACCCTAAACCCTAAAACACTACCACCAGCAAGACACCTTACACTATCCAAACACCATTGCGCTACCCAAAACCTTAAAACACTACCCCCAGCACGACCCCCTACACTACCCAAACACCAATGCACTACCCTAAACCCTAAAACACTACCACCAGCACGACACCCTACACAACCCAAACACCACTGCGCTACCGAAAAACCCTAAAACAACACCCCCCGCACGCCCCCTACACTACCCAAACACCACTGTGCTACCCTAAACCCTAAAACACTGCCACCAGCATGACCCCCTACACTTCCCAAACACCACTGCAGTGCCCTAAACCCTAAAACACTATCCCCAGCACGTCCCCCTACACTACCAAAACACCACTGCGCTACCCTAAACCCTAAAACACAACCCCACCACGACACCCTACACTACCCAAACATCAATGCCGTACCCTAAACCCTAAAACACTACCCCCAGCACGACCAGCTAAACTACGCAAACGTCACTGTGGTACCATAAACCCTTAAACACTACCCCTAGCACGACCCCCTACACTACCCAAACACCACTGTGCTACCCTAAACCCTAAAACACTACCCCAGCATAACCCCCTATACTACCCAAACACCACTGCACTACCCTAAACCCTAAAACACTACCCCAGCACGACCCCCTACACTACCCAAACACCACTGCACTACCCTAAAACCTAAATCAACCCCTAGCATGACTCCCTACACTACCCAAACATCACTGCACTACCCTAAACCCTAAAACACGATCCCCTACACTCCACAAACACCACTGCACTACCCTTAACCATAAAACACTACCCCAGCATGACCCCCTACACTACACAAACACCACTGCACTACCCTAAACCCTAAAACACTACACCCTACACTACACAGACACTACTGTGCTACCCTAAACCCTAAAACACTACCCCCAGCACAACACCCTACACTACCCAAACATCAAAGCGGTACCCTAAACCCTAAAACACTACCACCAGCACAACCCACTACACTACCCAAACACCATTGCGATACCTAAACCCTAAAACACTATCCCCAGCACGACCCGCTACACTACCCAAACACCACTGTGCTATCCTAAACCCTAAAACACTACCCCACCACAACAACATACACTACCCAAACATCACTGCGGTACCCTAAACCATAAAACATTACCCCCAGCATGACCCCCTACACTACCCAAACACCACTGCGCTAGCCTAAACCCTAAAACACTACCCCCAACATGACCCCCTACACTCTCCAAACATCACTGTGGTGCACTAAGCCCTAAAACACTACCCCTAGCACGACCCCCTACACTACCATAACACCACTGCGCTACCCTAAACCCTACAACACTACCCCAGCATGACCCCTATACTACCCAAATACCACTGCACTACCCTAAACCCTAAAACACTACCCCAGCACGACCCCCTACACTACCCAAACACCACTGCACTACCCTAAACCCTAATACACTACCCCAGCACAACCCCCTACACTACCCAAACACCAATGCACTACCCTAAAACACTACCACCAGCAAGACACCCTACACTATCCAAACACCATTGCGCTACCCAAAACCTTAAAACACTACCCCCAGCACGACCCCCTACACTACCCAAACACCAATGCACTACCCTAAACCCTAAAACACTACCACCAGCACGACATCCTACACTACCCAAACACCACTGCGCTACCCAAAACCCTAAAATACTACCCCCAGCACGACCCCCTACACTGCCCAAACACCACTGCACTACCCTAAACCCTAAAACACTACAGCAGCACAAACCCCTACACTACCAAAACACCAATGCACTACCATAAACCCTAAAACATACCCCTAGCATGACCCCCTACACTACCCAAACACCACTGCGCTACCCTAAACCCTAAAACACTACCCCAGCATAAACCCCTACACTACCCAAACACCACTGCACTACCCTAAACCCTAAAACACTACCCCAGCACGACCCCTTACACTTCCCAAACACCACTGCACTACCCTAAAACCTAAATCAACCCCTAGCATGACTCCCTACACTACCCAAACACCACTGCACTACCCTAAACCCTAAAACACGATCCCCTACACTCCACAAACACCACTGCACTACCCTTAACCATAAAACACTACCCCAGCATGACCCCCTACACTACACAAATACCACTGCACTACCCTAAACCCTAAAACACTACCACCTACACTACACAGACACTACTGTGCTACCCTAAACCCTAAAACACTACCCCCAGCACAAAACCCTACACTACCCAAACATCAAAGCGGTACCCTAAACCCTAAAATACTACCACCAGCACAACCCACTACACTACCCAAACACCACTGCGGTACCCTAAACCCTAAAACACTATCCCTAGCACGACCCCCTACACTACCCAAACACCACTGTGCTATCCTAAACCCTAAAACACTACCCCACCACAACACCCTACACTACCCAAACATCACTGCAGTACCCTAAACCCTAAAACACTACCCCCAACATGACCTCCTACACTCTCCAAACATCACTGCGGTGCACTAAACCCTAAAACACTACCCCTAGCACGACCCCCTACACTACCCTAACACCACTGCGCTACCCTAAACCCTACAACACTACCCCAGCATGACCCCTATACTACCCAAACACCACTGCACTACCCTAAACCCTAAAACACTACCCCCAGCACGACCCCCTACACTACCCAAACATCACTGCGCTAGCCTAAACCCTAATACACTACCCCAGCACAACCCCCTACACTACCCAAACACCAATGCACTACCCTAAACCCTAAAACACTACCACCAGCACGACATCCTACACTACCCAAACACCACTGCGCTACCCAAAACCTTCAAACGCTACCCCCAGCACGAACCCCTACACTACCCAAACACCAATGCACTACCCTAAACCCTAAAACACTACCACCAGCACGACTACCTACACTACCCAAACACCACTGCGCTACCCAAAACCCTAAAACACTACCCCCAGCACGACCCCCTACACTGCCCAAACACCACTGCACTACCCTAAACCCTAATACACTACCCCAGCACAACCCCCTACACTACCCAAACACCAATGCACTACCCTAAACCCTAAAACACTACCACCAGCACGACATCCTACACTACCCAAACACCACTGCGCTACCCAAAACCTTCAAACGCTACCCCCAGCACGAACCCCTACACTCCCCAAACACCAATGCACTACCCTAAACCCTAAAACACTACCACCAGCACGACATCCTACACTATCCAAACACCACTGCGCTACCCAAAACCCATAAAACACTACCCCCAGCACGACCCCCTACACTGCCCAAACACCACTGCACTACCCTAAACCCTAAAACACTACAGCAGCACAAACCCCTACACTACCAAAACACCAATGTACTACCCTAAACCCTAAAACACTACCACCAGCACGACACCCTACACAACCCAAACACCACTGCGCTACCCAAAACTCTAAAACACCACCCCCGCACGCCCCCTACACTACCCAAACACCAATGCGCTACCCTACACCCTAAAACACTTCCCCAGCATGACCCCCTATACTACCCAAACACCACTGCACTACCCTAAACCCTAAAACACTACCCCAGCATGACACCCTACACTACCCATACACCACTGCACCACCCTAAACCATAAATCATCCCCTAGCATGACTCCCTACACTACCCAAACATCACTGCACTACCCTAAACCCTAAAACACAACCCCCTACACTCCACAAAGACCACTGCACTTCCCTTAACCATAAAACACTACCCCCAGCATGACTCCGTACACTACCCAAAAACCACTGCACTACCCTAAACCATAAAACACAACCCCCTACACTACCCAAAAACCAATGCACTACCCTAAACCCTAAAACACTACCACCAGCACGACACCGTACACTACCCAAACACCACTGGGCTACCCATAACCCCAAAAAACCAACCTCAGCATGACCCCTACACTACCCAAACACCACTGCGCTACCCAAAACCCTAAAACACCACCCCCAGCACACCCCCCTACACTACCCAAACACCACTGCACTACCCAAAACCCTAAAACACCACCCCCAACATGCCCCCCCTACACTACCCAAAAACCACTGCCCTACCCTAAACCCTAAAACACTACCCCAGCACGACCCCCTATAATACCCACATACCCCTGCGCTACCCTAAACCCTAAAACTCTACCCCCCGCATGACACCCTACACTACCCAAACATCAAAGCGGTACCAAAACCCTAATACACTACCCCCAGCACAACCCCCTACACTACCCAAACACCAATGCGCTATCCTAAACTCTAAAACACTACCACCAGCACGACCCCTTACACTACCCAAACACCACTGCGCTTCCCTAAACCCTAAAACACTACCCCAGTACAACCCCCTACACTACCCAGACATCAATGCACTACCCTAAACCCTAAAACACCACCCCCAGCACGACCCCACACTACCCCAAACACCACTGTGCTACCCAAAATACTAACACCATCCGCAGAACGCCCCCCTACCCTACCCAAACACCACTGCACTACCCTAAAACCTGAATCAACCCCTAGCATGACTCCCTGCACTACCCAAACACCAGTGCGATACCCTAAACCCTAAAACACTATCCCCAGCACGACCCCCTACACTACCCAAACATCACTGTGCTATCCTAAACCTTAAAACACTACCCCACCACGACACCCTACACTACCCAAACATCACTGCGGTACCCTAAACCCTAAAACACTACCCCCAACATGACCCCCTACACTCTCCAAACATCACTGCGGTGCCCTAAACCCTAAAACACTACCCCTAGCACGACCCCCTACACTACCCTAACACCACTGTGCTACCCTAAACCCTAAAACACTACCCCAGCATGACCCCTATACTACCCAAACACCACTGCACTACCCTAAACCCTAAAACACTACCCCCAGCACGAACCCCTACACTACCCAAACACCACTGTGCTAGCCTAAACCCTAAAACACTACCCCAGCACAACCCCCACACTACCCAAACACCAATGCACTACCCTAAACCCTAAAACACTACCACCAGCACGACATCCTGCACTACCCAAACACCACTTCGCTACCAAAAACCCTAAAACACTACCCACAGCACGACCCCCTACACTACCCAAACACCACTGCGCTACCCTAAACCCTAATACACTACCCCAGCACAACCCCCTACACTACTCAAACACCACTGCACTACCCTAAACCCTAAAACACTACCCCCAGCACGACCCCCTACACTACCCAAACACCACTGTGCTAGCCTAAACCCTAAAACACTACCCCAGTACAACCCCCACACTACCCAAAAACCAATGCGCTACCCTACACCCTAAAACACTTACCCAGCATGACCCCCTATACTACCCAAACACCACTGCACTACCCTAAACCCTAAAACACTACACGAGCATGACACCCTACACTACCCATACACCACTGCACCACCCTAAACCATAAATCATCCCCTAGCATGACTCCCTACACTACCCTAACATCACTGCACTACCCTAAACCCTAAAACACAACCCCCTACACTCCACAAACACCACTGCACTTCCCTTAACCATAAAACACTACCCCCAGCATGACTCCCTACACTACCCAAACACGACTGCACTACCCTAAGCCCTAAAACACAACCCCCTACACTACCCAAACACCAATGCACTACCCTAAACCCTAAAACACTACCACCAGCACGACACCCTACACTACCCAAACACCGCTGGGCTACCCATAACCCCAAAAAACCACCCTCAGCATGACCCCTACACTACCCAAACACCACTGCGCTACCCAAAACCCTAAAACACCACCTCCAGCACACCCCCCTACACTACCCAAACACCACTGCGCTACCCAAAACCCTAAAACACCACCCCAAAACGCCCCCTACACTACCCAAAAACCACTGCGCTACCCTAAACCCTAAAACACTACCCCAGCACGACCCCCTATATTACCCACATACCACTGCGCTACCCTAAACCCTAAAACACTACTCCCAGCACGACACCCTACACTACCCAAACATCAAAGCGGTACCCAAAACCCTAATACACTACCCCCAGCACAACCCCCTACACTACCCAAACACCAATGCGCTATCCTAAACTCTAAAACACTACCACCAGCACGACCCCTTACACTACCCAAACAACACTGCGCTTCCCTAAACCCTAAAACCATACCCCAGCACAACCCCCTACACTACCCAGACATCAATGCACTACCCTAAACCCTAAAACACTACCACCAGCATGACACCCAAAACTAACCAAACACCACTGCGCTACCCAAAACCCCAAAACACCACCCCCAGCACGACCCCACACTACCCAAACACCACTGCGCTACCCTAAACCCTAATACACTACCCCAGCACAACCCCCTACACTACCCAAACACCACTGCGCTACCCTAAAACACTACCCCAGTACGACCCCCTACATTACCCAAACACCACTGCCCTACCCTAAACCCAAAAACACTACCCCAGCACGACCCCTACACTACCCAAACACCACTGCACTACCCTTAAAGCTAAAACACTACCCCACCACGATCCCCTACACTACCCAAACACCACTGCACTACCCTAAACAATAAATCTACCCCCAGCACGACCCCCTACACTACCCAAACACCACTGCACTACCCTAAACCCTAAAACACGACCCCATATACTACACAAACACCACTGCACTAACCTTAACCCTAAAACACTAGCCCCAGCACCACCCCTTACAATACACAAATACCACTGCACTACCCTAAACTGTAAAAAACTACCCCCAGCACGACCCCTACACTATCCAAACATCACTGCACTATCCTAAACCCTAAATAAATACCCCCGGCATGACACCCTACACTACCCAAACAAGTGGGATACCACAAACCCTAAACACTGCCCCCAGCATGACCCCATTCACTACCCAAACACCACTGCAGTATCCTAAACCCTAAAACACTATCCCCAGCACGACCCCCTACACTACCCAAACACCACTGCGCTACCCTAAACCCTAAATCATTCCCTAGCATGACTCCCTACACTACCCAAACAACACTGCACTACCCTAATCCCTAAAACACAACCCCCTACACTCCACAAACACCACTGTACTTCCCTTAACCATAAAACACTACCCCCAGCATGACCGCCTACACTACACAAACACCACTGCACTACCCTAAACACTAAAACACTACCCCCTACACTACACAGACACCACTGCACTATCCTAAACCCTAAAACATCACCCTCAGCACGACCCCCTAGACTACACAAACACCACTGCACTACCCTCAACCCTAAAACATTACCCAGCACGAACCCTTAAACACTATCCATATACCACTGCACTACCCTAAAACCTACATCCCACCCCAAGCACCACCCCTTACACTACCCACACACCACTGCACTACCCTAAACCCTAAATATACCAGAGCAAGACCCCCTACACTGCCCAAACACCACTGCACTACCCTAAACCCTAAAACACTACCACCAGAACGACACCATACACTACCCAAACACCACTGCGCTACCCAAATCCTAAAACACTACCCCCAGCACGACCCCCTACACTACCCAAACACCACTGCACTACCCTAAACCCTAAAACACTACCCCAGCACAAACCCCTACACTACCCAAACACCAATGCACTACCCTAAACCCTAAAACACTACCACCAGCACGACACCCTACACAACCCAAACACCACTGCGCTACCGAAAAACCCTAAAACAACACCCCCCGCACGCCCCCTACACTACCCAAACACCACTGTGCTACCCTAATCCCTAAAACACTGCCACCAGCATGACCCCCTACACTTCCCAAACACCACTGCAGTACCCTAAACCCTAAAACACTATCCCCAGCACGTCCCCCTACACTACCAAAACACCACTGCGCTACCCTAAACCCTAAAACACAACCCCACCACGACCAGCTAAACTACGCAAACGTCACTGTGGTACCTTAAACCCTAAAACACTACCCCTAGCACGACCCCCTACACTACCCAAACACCACTGCGCTACCCTAAACCCTAAAACACTACCCCAGCATAACCCCCTATACTACCCAAACACCACTGCACTACCCTAAACCCTAAAACACTACCCCAGCACGACCCCCTACACTACCCAAACACCACTGCACTACCCTAAAACCTAAATCAACCCCTAGCATGACTCCCTACAATACCCAAACACCACTGCACTACCCTAAACCCTAAAACACGATCCCCTACACTCCACAAACACCACTGCACTACCCTTAACCATAAAACACTACCCCAGCATGACCCCCGACACTACACAAACACCACTGCACTACCCTAAACCCTAAAACACTACACCCTACACTACACAGACACTACTGTGCTACCCTAAACCCTAAAACACTACCCCCAGCACAACACCCTACACTACCCAAACATCAAAGCGGTACCCTAAACCCTAAAACACTACCACCAGCACAACCCACTACACTACCCAAACACCATTGCGATACCCTAAACCCTAAAACACTATCCCCAGCACGACCCGCTACACTACCCAAACACCACTGTGCTATCCTAAACCCTAAAACACTACCCCACCACGACAACCTACACTACCCAAACATCACTGCGGTACCCTAAACCCTAAAACACTACCCCCAGCATGACCCCCTACACTACCCAAACACCACTGCGCTAGCCTAAACCCTAAAACACTACCCCCAACATGACCCCCTACACTCTCCAAACATCACTGCGGTGCACTAAGCCCTAAAACATTACCCCTAGCACGACCCCCTACACTACCCTAACACCACTGCGCTACCCTAAACCCTACAACACTACCCCAGCATGACCCCTATACTACCCAAACACCACTGCACTACCCTAAACCCTAAAACACTACCCCAGCACGACCCCCTACACTACCCAAACACCACTGCACTACCCTAAACCCTAAAACACTACCCCCAGCATGACCCCCTACACTACCCAAACACCACTGCACTAGCCTAAACCCTAAAACACTACCCCAGCACAACCCCCACACTACCCAAACACCAATGCACTACCCTAAACCCTAAAACACTACCCCCAGCACGACATCCTACACTACCCAAACACCACTGCGCTACCCAAAACCTTAAAACACTACCCCCAGCACGACCCCCTACACTGCCCAAACACCACTGCACTACCCTAAACCCTAATACACTAGCCCAGCACAACCCCCTACACTACCCAAACACCAATGCACTACCCTAAACCCTAAAACACTACCACCAGCAAGACACCCTACACTATCCAAACACCATTGCGCTACCCAAAACCTTAAAACACTACCCCCAGCACGACCCCCTACACTACCCAAACACCAATGCACTACCCTAAACCCTAAAACACTACCACCAGCACGACATCCTACACTACCCAAACATTACTGCGCTACCCAAAACCCTAAAACACTACCCCCAGCACGACCCCCTACACTGCCCAAACACCACTGCACTACCCTAAACCCTAAAACACTACAGCAGCACAAACCCCTACACTACCAAAACACCAATGCACTACCATAAACCCTAAAACACTACCCCTATCACGACCCCCTACACTACCCAAACACCACTGCGCTACCCTAAACCCTAAAACACTACCCCAGCATAAACCCCTATACTACCCAAACACCACTGCACTACCCTAAACCCTAAAACACTACCCCAGCACGACCCCTTACACTTCCCAAACACCACTGCACTACCCTAAAACCTAAATCAACACCTAGCATGACTCCCTACACTACCCAAACACCACTGCACTACCCTAAACCCTAAAACACGATCCCCTACACTCCACAAACACCACTGCACTACCCTTAACCATAAAACACTACTCCAGCATGACCCCCTACACTACACAAACACCACTGCACTACCCTAAACCCTAAAACACTACCACCTACACTACACAGACACTACTGTGCTACCCTAAACCCTAAAACACTACCCCCAGCACAACACCCTACACTACCCAAACATCAAAGCGGTACCCTAAACCCTAAAACACTACCACCAGCACAACCCACTACACTACCCAAACACCACTGCGGTACCCTAAACCCTAAAACACTATCCCCACCACGACACCCTACACTACCCAAACATCACTGCAGTACCCTAAAGCCTAAAACACTACCCCCAACATAACCCCCTACACTCTCCAAACATCACTGCGGTGCACTAAACCCTAAAACACTACCCCTAGCACGACCCCCTACACTACCCAAACACCACTGCGATACCCTAAACCCTAAAACACTATCCCCAGCACGATCCCCTACACTACCCAAACACCACTGTGCTATCCTAAACCCTAAAACACTACCCCACCACGACACCCTACACTACCCAAACATCACTGCGGTACCCTAAACCCTAAAACACTACCTCCAAAATGACCCCCTACACTCTCCAAACATCACTGCGGTGCCCTAAACCCTAAAACACTACCCCTAGCACGACCCCCTACACTACCCTAACACCACTGCACTACTCTAAACCCTACAACACTACCCCAGCATGACCCCTATACTACCCAAACACCACTGCACTACCCTAAACCCTAAAACACGACCCCAGCACGACCCCCTACACTACCCAAACACCACTGCACTACCCTAAACCCTAAAACACTACCCCCAGCACGACCCCCTACACTACCCAAACACCACTGCGCTAGCCTAAACCCTAAAACACTACCCCAGCACAACCCCCACACTACCCAAACACCAATGCACTACCCTAAACCCTAAAACACTACCACCAGCACGACATCCTACACTACCCAAACACCACTGCGCTACCCAAAACCCTAAAACACTACCACCAGCAAGACACCCTACACAACCCAAACACCACTGCGCTACCCAAAACCCTAAAACACCACCCCCGCACGCCCCCTACACTACCCAAACACCAATGCGCTACCCTACACCCTAAAATACTTCCCCAGTATGACCCCTATACTACCCAAACACCACTGCGCTACCCTAAACCCTAAAACACTAACACCAGCACGACACCCTACACAACCCAAACACCACTGCGCTACCCAAAATCCTAAAACACCACCCCCGCACGCCCCCTACACTACCCAAACACCAATGCGCTACCCTACACCCTAAAACACTTCCCCAGCATGACCCCCTACACTACCCAAACACCACTGCGGTACCCTAAACCCTAAAACACAACCCCCAGCACGACCCCCTACACTACCCAAACACCACTGCGGTACCCTAAACCCTAAAACACAACCCCCAGCACGACCCCCTACACTACCCAAACACCACTGCGCTACCCTAAACCCTAAAACACTACCCCGGCACAACCCCCTACACTACCCAAACACCAATGCACTACCCAAATCCTAAAACACTACCCCCAGCAAGACCCCCTACACTACCCAAACACCACTGCACTACCCTAAACCCTAAAACACTACCACCAGCACGACACCATACACTACCCAAACACCACTGCGCTACCCAAATCCTAAAACACTACCCCCAGCACGACCCCCTACACTACCCAAACACCACTGCACTACCCTAAACCCTAAAACACTACCCCAGCACAAACCCCTACACTACCCAAACACCAATGCACTACCCTAAACCCTAAAACACTACCACCAGCACGACACCCTACACAACCCAAACACCACTGCGCTACCGAAAAACCCTAAAACAACACCCCCCGCACGCCCCCTACACTACCCAAACACCACTGTGCTACCCTAAACCCTAAAACACTGCCACCAGCATGACCCCCTACACTTCCCAAACACCACTGCAGTACCCTAAACCATAAAACACTATCCCCAGCACGTCCCCCTACACTACCAGAACACCACTGCGCTACCCTAAACCCTAAAACACAACCCCACCACGACACCCTACACTACCCAAACATCAATGCCGTACCCTAAACCCTAAAACACTACCCCCAGCACGACCAGCTAAACTACGCAAACGTCACTGTGGTACCATAAACCCTAAAACACTACCCCTAGCACGACCCCCTACACTACCCAAACACCACTGTGCTACCCTAAACCCTAAAACACTACCCCAGCATAACCCCCTATACTACCCAAACACCACTGCACTACCCTAAACCCTAAAACACTACCCCAGCACGACCCCCTACACTACCCAAACACCACTGCACTACCCTAAAACCTAAATCAACCCCTAGCATGACTCCCTACACTACCCAAACATCACTGCACTACCCTAAACCCTAAAACACGATCCCCTACACTCCACAAACACCACTGCACTACCATTAACCATAAAACACTACCCCAGCATGACCCCCTACACTACACAAACACCACTGCACTACCCTAAACCCTAAAACACTACACCCTACACTACACAGACACTACTGTGCTACCCTAAACCCTAAAACACTACCCCCAGCACAACACCCTACACTACCCAAACATCAAAGCGGTACCCTAAACCCTAAAACACTACCACCAGCACAACCCACTACACTACCCAAACACCATTGCGATACCCTAAACCCTAAAACACTATCCCCAGCACGACCCGCTACACTACCCAAACACCACTGTGCTGTCCTAAACCCTAAAACACTACCCCACCACGACAACATACACTACCCAAACATCACTGCGGTACCCTAAACCCTAAAACACTACCCCCAGCATGACCCCCTATACTACCCAAACACCACTGCGCTAGCCTAAACCCTAAAACACTACCCCCAACATGACCCCCTACACTCTCCAAACATCACTGCGGTGCACTAAGCCCTAAAACACTACCCCTAGCACGACCCCCTACACTACCCTAACACCACTGCGCTACCCTAAACCCTACAACACTACCCCAGCATGAGCCATATACTACCCAAACACCACTGCACTACCCTAAACCCTAAAACACTACCCCAGCACGACCCCCTACACTACCCAAACACCACTGCACTACACTAAACCCTAAAACACTACTCCCAGCATGACCCCCTACACTACCCAAACACCACTGCGCTAGCCTAAACCCTAAAACACTACCCCAGCACAACCCCCACACTACCCAAACACCAATGCACTACCCTACACCCTAAAACACTACCACCAGCACGACATCCTACACTACCCAAACACCACTGCGCTACCCAAAACCTTAAAACACTACCCCCAGCACGACCCCCTACACTGCCCAAACACCACTGCACTACCCTAAACCCTAATACACTACCCCAGCACAACCCCCTACACTACCCAAACACCAATGCACTACCCTAAACCCTAAAACACTACCACCAGCAAGACACCTTACACTATCCAAACACCATTGCGCTACCCAAAACCTTAAAACACTACCCCCAGCACGACCCCCTACACTACCCAAACACCAATGCACTACCCTAAACCCTAAAACACTACCACCAGCACGACACCCTACACAACCCAAACACCACTGCGCTACCGAAAAACCCTAAAACAACACCCCCCGCACGCCCCCTACACTACCCAAACACCACTGTGCTACCCTAAACCCTAAAACACTGCCACCAGCATGACCCCCTACACTTCCCAAACACCACTGCAGTGCCCTAAACCCTAAAACACTATCCCCAGCACGTCCCCCTACACTACCAAAACACCACTGCGCTACCCTAAACCCTAAAACACAACCCCACCACGACACCCTACACTACCCAAACATCAATGCCGTACCCTAAACCCTAAAACACTACCCCCAGCACGACCAGCTAAACTACGCAAACGTCACTGTGGTACCATAAACCCTTAAACACTACCCCTAGCACGACCCCCTACACTACCCAAACACCACTGTGCTACCCTAAACCCTAAAACACTACCCCAGCATAACCCCCTATACTACCCAAACACCACTGCACTACCCTAAACCCTAAAACACTACCCCAGCACGACCCCCTACACTACCCAAACACCACTGCACTACCCTAAAACCTAAATCAACCCCTAGCATGACTCCCTACACTACCCAAACATCACTGCACTACCCTAAACCCTAAAACACGATCCCCTACACTCCACAAACACCACTGCACTACCCTTAACCATAAAACACTACCCCAGCATGACCCCCTACACTACACAAACACCACTGCACTACCCTAAACCCTAAAACACTACACCCTACACTACACAGACACTACTGTGCTACCCTAAACCCTAAAACACTACCCCCAGCACAACACCCTACACTACCCAAACATCAAAGCGGTACCCTAAACCCTAAAACACTACCACCAGCACAACCCACTACACTACCCAAACACCATTGCGATACCCTAAACCCTAAAACACTATCCCCAGCACGACCCGCTACACTACCCAAACACCACTGTGCTATCCTAAACCCTAAAACACTACCCCACCACAACAACATACACTACCCAAACATCACTGCGGTACCCTAAACCATAAAACATTACCCCCAGCATGACCCCCTACACTACCCAAACACCACTGCGCTAGCCTAAACCCTAAAACACTACCCCCAACATGACCCCCTACACTCTCCAAACATCACTGTGGTGCACTAAGCCCTAAAACACTACCCCTAGCACGACCCCCTACACTACCATAACACCACTGCGCTACCCTAAACCCTACAACACTACCCCAGCATGACCCCTATACTACCCAAATACCACTGCACTACCCTAAACCCTAAAACACTACCCCAGCACGACCCCCTACACTACCCAAACACCACTGCACTACCCTAAACCCTAATACACTACCCCAGCACAACCCCCTACACTACCCAAACACCAATGCACTACCCTAAAACACTACCACCAGCAAGACACCCTACACTATCCAAACACCATTGCGCTACCCAAAACCTTAAAACACTACCCCCAGCACGACCCCCTACACTACCCAAACACCAATGCACTACCCTAAACCCTAAAACACTACCACCAGCACGACATCCTACACTACCCAAACACCACTGCGCTACCCAAAACCCTAAAATACTACCCCCAGCACGACCCCCTACACTGCCCAAACACCACTGCACTACCCTAAACCCTAAAACACTACAGCAGCACAAACCCCTACACTACCAAAACACCAATGCACTACCATAAACCCTAAAACATACCCCTAGCATGACCCCCTACACTACCCAAACACCACTGCGCTACCCTAAACCCTAAAACACTACCCCAGCATAAACCCCTACACTACCCAAACACCACTGCACTACCCTAAACCCTAAAACACTACCCCAGCACGACCCCTTACACTTCCCAAACACCACTGCACTACCCTAAAACCTAAATCAACCCCTAGCATGACTCCCTACACTACCCAAACACCACTGCACTACCCTAAACCCTAAAACACGATCCCCTACACTCCACAAACACCACTGCACTACCCTTAACCATAAAACACTACCCCAGCATGACCCCCTACACTACACAAATACCACTGCACTACCCTAAACCCTAAAACACTACCACCTACACTACACAGACACTACTGTGCTACCCTAAACCCTAAAACACTACCCCCAGCACAAAACCCTACACTACCCAAACATCAAAGCGGTACCCTAAACCCTAAAATACTACCACCAGCACAACCCACTACACTACCCAAACACCACTGCGGTACCCTAAACCCTAAAACACTATCCCTAGCACGACCCCCTACACTACCCAAACACCACTGTGCTATCCTAAACCCTAAAACACTACCCCACCACAACACCCTACACTACCCAAACATCACTGCAGTACCCTAAACCCTAAAACACTACCCCCAACATGACCTCCTACACTCTCCAAACATCACTGCGGTGCACTAAACCCTAAAACACTACCCCTAGCACGACCCCCTACACTACCCTAACACCACTGCGCTACCCTAAACCCTACAACACTACCCCAGCATGACCCCTATACTACCCAAACACCACTGCACTACCCTAAACCCTAAAACACTACCCCCAGCACGACCCCCTACACTACCCAAACATCACTGCGCTAGCCTAAACCCTAATACACTACCCCAGCACAACCCCCTACACTACCCAAACACCA
The DNA here is from genome assembly GCF_964204655.1 of Triturus cristatus. Lineage (NCBI taxonomy): Eukaryota > Metazoa > Chordata > Amphibia > Caudata > Salamandridae > Triturus > Triturus cristatus. The sequence continues at coordinate 16,446 of NW_028187399.1, forward strand.
ATGCACTACCCTAAACCCTAAAACACTACCACCAGCACGACATCCTACACTACCCAAACACCACTGCGCTACCCAAAACCTTCAAACGCTACCCCCAGCACGAACCCCTACACTACCCAAACACCAATGCACTACCCTAAACCCTAAAACACTACCACCAGCACGACTACCTACACTACCCAAACACCACTGCGCTACCCAAAACCCTAAAACACTACCCCCAGCACGACCCCCTACACTGCCCAAACACCACTGCACTACCCTAAACCCTAATACACTACCCCAGCACAACCCCCTACACTACCCAAACACCAATGCACTACCCTAAACCCTAAAACACTACCACCAGCACGACATCCTACACTACCCAAACACCACTGCGCTACCCAAAACCTTCAAACGCTACCCCCAGCACGAACCCCTACACTCCCCAAACACCAATGCACTACCCTAAACCCTAAAACACTACCACCAGCACGACATCCTACACTATCCAAACACCACTGCGCTACCCAAAACCCATAAAACACTACCCCCAGCACGACCCCCTACACTGCCCAAACACCACTGCACTACCCTAAACCCTAAAACACTACAGCAGCACAAACCCCTACACTACCAAAACACCAATGTACTACCCTAAACCCTAAAACACTACCACCAGCACGACACCCTACACAACCCAAACACCACTGCGCTACCCAAAACTCTAAAACACCACCCCCGCACGCCCCCTACACTACCCAAACACCAATGCGCTACCCTACACCCTAAAACACTTCCCCAGCATGACCCCCTATACTACCCAAACACCACTGCACTACCCTAAACCCTAAAACACTACCCCAGCATGACACCCTACACTACCCATACACCACTGCACCACCCTAAACCATAAATCATCCCCTAGCATGACTCCCTACACTACCCAAACATCACTGCACTACCCTAAACCCTAAAACACAACCCCCTACACTCCACAAAGACCACTGCACTTCCCTTAACCATAAAACACTACCCCCAGCATGACTCCGTACACTACCCAAAAACCACTGCACTACCCTAAACCATAAAACACAACCCCCTACACTACCCAAAAACCAATGCACTACCCTAAACCCTAAAACACTACCACCAGCACGACACCGTACACTACCCAAACACCACTGGGCTACCCATAACCCCAAAAAACCAACCTCAGCATGACCCCTACACTACCCAAACACCACTGCGCTACCCAAAACCCTAAAACACCACCCCCAGCACACCCCCCTACACTACCCAAACACCACTGCACTACCCAAAACCCTAAAACACCACCCCCAACATGCCCCCCCTACACTACCCAAAAACCACTGCCCTACCCTAAACCCTAAAACACTACCCCAGCACGACCCCCTATAATACCCACATACCCCTGCGCTACCCTAAACCCTAAAACTCTACCCCCCGCATGACACCCTACACTACCCAAACATCAAAGCGGTACCAAAACCCTAATACACTACCCCCAGCACAACCCCCTACACTACCCAAACACCAATGCGCTATCCTAAACTCTAAAACACTACCACCAGCACGACCCCTTACACTACCCAAACACCACTGCGCTTCCCTAAACCCTAAAACACTACCCCAGTACAACCCCCTACACTACCCAGACATCAATGCACTACCCTAAACCCTAAAACACCACCCCCAGCACGACCCCACACTACCCCAAACACCACTGTGCTACCCAAAATACTAACACCATCCGCAGAACGCCCCCCTACCCTACCCAAACACCACTGCACTACCCTAAAACCTGAATCAACCCCTAGCATGACTCCCTGCACTACCCAAACACCAGTGCGATACCCTAAACCCTAAAACACTATCCCCAGCACGACCCCCTACACTACCCAAACATCACTGTGCTATCCTAAACCTTAAAACACTACCCCACCACGACACCCTACACTACCCAAACATCACTGCGGTACCCTAAACCCTAAAACACTACCCCCAACATGACCCCCTACACTCTCCAAACATCACTGCGGTGCCCTAAACCCTAAAACACTACCCCTAGCACGACCCCCTACACTACCCTAACACCACTGTGCTACCCTAAACCCTAAAACACTACCCCAGCATGACCCCTATACTACCCAAACACCACTGCACTACCCTAAACCCTAAAACACTACCCCCAGCACGAACCCCTACACTACCCAAACACCACTGTGCTAGCCTAAACCCTAAAACATTACCCCAGCACAACCCCCACACTACCCAAACACCAATGCACTACCCTAAACCCTAAAACACTACCACCAGCACGACATCCTGCACTACCCAAACACCACTTCGCTACCAAAAACCCTAAAACACTACCCACAGCACGACCCCCTACACTACCCAAACACCACTGCGCTACCCTAAACCCTAATACACTACCCCAGCACAACCCCCTACACTACTCAAACACCACTGCACTACCCTAAACCCTAAAACACTACCCCAAGCACGACCCCCTACACTACCCAAACACCACTGTGCTAGCCTAAACCCTAAAACACTACCCCAGTACAACCCCCACACTACCCAAAAACCAATGCGCTACCCTACACCCTAAAACACTTACCCAGCATGACCCCCTATACTACCCAAACACCACTGCACTACCCTAAACCCTAAAACACTACACGAGCATGACACCCTACACTACCCATACACCACTGCACCACCCTAAACCATAAATCATCCCCTAGCATGACTCCCTACACTACCCTAACATCACTGCACTACCCTAAACCCTAAAACACAACCCCCTACACTCCACAAACACCACTGCACTTCCCTTAACCATAAAACACTACCCCCAGCATGACTCCCTACACTACCCAAACACGACTGCACTACCCTAAGCCCTAAAACACAACCCCCTACACTACCCAAACACCAATGCACTACCCTAAACCCTAAAACACTACCACCAGCACGACACCCTACACTACCCAAACACCGCTGGGCTACCCATAACCCCAAAAAACCACCCTCAGCATGACCCCTACACTACCCAAACACCACTGCGCTACCCAAAACCCTAAAACACCACCTCCAGCACACCCCCCTACACTACCCAAACACCACTGCGCTACCCAAAACCCTAAAACACCACCCCAAAACGCCCCCTACACTACCCAAAAACCACTGCGCTACCCTAAACCCTAAAACACTACCCCAGCACGACCCCCTATATTACCCACATACCACTGCGCTACCCTAAACCCTAAAACACTACTCCCAGCACGACACCCTACACTACCCAAACATCAAAGCGGTACCCAAAACCCTAATACACTACCCCCAGCACAACCCCCTACACTACCCAAACACCAATGCGCTATCCTAAACTCTAAAACACTACCACCAGCACGACCCCTTACACTACCCAAACAACACTGCGCTTCCCTAAACCCTAAAACCATACCCCAGCACAACCCCCTACACTACCCAGACATCAATGCACTACCCTAAACCCTAAAACACTACCACCAGCATGACACCCAAAACTAACCAAACACCACTGCGCTACCCAAAACCCCAAAACACCACCCCCAGCACGACCCCACACTACCCAAACACCACTGCGCTACCCTAAACCCTAATACACTACCCCAGCACAACCCCCTACACTACCCAAACACCACTGCGCTACCCTAAAACACTACCCCAGTACGACCCCCTACATTACCCAAACACCACTGCCCTACCCTAAACCCAAAAACACTACCCCAGCACGACCCCTACACTACCCAAACACCACTGCACTACCCTTAAAGCTAAAACACTACCCCACCACGATCCCCTACACTACCCAAACACCACTGCACTACCCTAAACAATAAATCTACCCCCAGCACGACCCCCTACACTACCCAAACACCACTGCACTACCCTAAACCCTAAAACACGACCCCATATACTACACAAACACCACTGCACTAACCTTAACCCTAAAACACTAGCCCCAGCACCACCCCTTACAATACACAAATACCACTGCACTACCCTAAACTGTAAAAAACTACCCCCAGCACGACCCCTACACTATCCAAACATCACTGCACTATCCTAAACCCTAAATAAATACCCCCGGCATGACACCCTACACTACCCAAACAAGTGGGATACCACAAACCCTAAACACTGCCCCCAGCATGACCCCATTCACTACCCAAACACCACTGCAGTATCCTAAACCCTAAAACACTATCCCCAGCACGACCCCCTACACTACCCAAACACCACTGCGCTACCCTAAACCCTAAATCATTCCCTAGCATGACTCCCTACACTACCCAAACAACACTGCACTACCCTAATCCCTAAAACACAACCCCCTACACTCCACAAACACCACTGTACTTCCCTTAACCATAAAACACTACCCCCAGCATGACCGCCTACACTACACAAACACCACTGCACTACCCTAAACACTAAAACACTACCCCCTACACTACACAGACACCACTGCACTATCCTAAACCCTAAAACATCACCCTCAGCACGACCCCCTAGACTACACAAACACCACTGCACTACCCTCAACCCTAAAACATTACCCAGCACGAACCCTTAAACACTATCCATATACCACTGCACTACCCTAAAACCTACATCCCACCCCAAGCACCACCCCTTACACTACCCACACACCACTGCACTACCCTAAACCCTAAATATACCAGAGCAAGACCCCCTACACTGCCCAAACACCACTGCACTACCCTAAACCCTAAAACACTACCACCAGAACGACACCATACACTACCCAAACACCACTGCGCTACCCAAATCCTAAAACACTACCCCCAGCACGACCCCCTACACTACCCAAACACCACTGCACTACCCTAAACCCTAAAACACTACCCCAGCACAAACCCCTACACTACCCAAACACCAATGCACTACCCTAAACCCTAAAACACTACCACCAGCACGACACCCTACACAACCCAAACACCACTGCGCTACCGAAAAACCCTAAAACAACACCCCCCGCACGCCCCCTACACTACCCAAACACCACTGTGCTACCCTAAACCCTAAAACACTGCCACCAGCATGACCCCCTACACTTCCCAAACACCACTGCAGTACCCTAAACCCTAAAACACTATCCCCAGCACGTCCCCCTACACTACCAAAACACCACTGCGCTACCCTAAACCCTAAAACACAACCCCACCACGACCAGCTAAACTACGCAAACGTCACTGTGGTACCTTAAACCCTAAAACACTACCCCTAGCACGACCCCCTACACTACCCAAACACCACTGCGCTACCCTAAACCCTAAAACACTACCCCAGCATAACCCCCTATACTACCCAAACACCACTGCACTACCCTAAACCCTAAAACACTACCCCAGCACGACCCCCTACACTACCCAAACACCACTGCACTACCCTAAAACCTAAATCAACCCCTAGCATGACTCCCTACAATACCCAAACACCACTGCACTACCCTAAACCCTAAAACACGATCCCCTACACTCCACAAACACCACTGCACTACCCTTAACCATAAAACACTACCCCAGCATGACCCCCGACACTACACAAACACCACTGCACTACCCTAAACCCTAAAACACTACACCCTACACTACACAGACACTACTGTGCTACCCTAAACCCTAAAACACTACCCCCAGCACAACACCCTACACTACCCAAACATCAAAGCGGTACCCTAAACCCTAAAACACTACCACCAGCACAACCCACTACACTACCCAAACACCATTGCGATACCCTAAACCCTAAAACACTATCCCCAGCACGACCCGCTACACTACCCAAACACCACTGTGCTATCCTAAACCCTAAAACACTACCCCACCACGACAACCTACACTACCCAAACATCACTGCGGTACCCTAAACCCTAAAACACTACCCCCAGCATGACCCCCTACACTACCCAAACACCACTGCGCTAGCCTAAACCCTAAAACACTACCCCCAACATGACCCCCTACACTCTCCAAACATCACTGCGGTGCACTAAGCCCTAAAACATTACCCCTAGCACGACCCCCTACACTACCCTAACACCACTGCGCTACCCTAAACCCTACAACACTACCCCAGCATGACCCCTATACTACCCAAACACCACTGCACTACCCTAAACCCTAAAACACTACCCCAGCACGACCCCCTACACTACCCAAACACCACTGCACTACCCTAAACCCTAAAACACTACCCCCAGCATGACCCCCTACACTACCCAAACACCACTGCACTAGCCTAAACCCTAAAACACTACCCCAGCACAACCCCCACACTACCCAAACACCAATGCACTACCCTAAACCCTAAAACACTACCACCAGCACGACATCCTACACTACCCAAACACCACTGCGCTACCCAAAACCTTAAAACACTACCCCCAGCACGACCCCCTACACTGCCCAAACACCACTGCACTACCCTAAACCCTAATACACTAGCCCAGCACAACCCCCTACACTACCCAAACACCAATGCACTACCCTAAACCCTAAAACACTACCACCAGCAAGACACCCTACACTATCCAAACACCATTGCGCTACCCAAAACCTTAAAACACTACCCCCAGCACGACCCCCTACACTACCCAAACACCAATGCACTACCCTAAACCCTAAAACACTACCACCAGCACGACATCCTACACTACCCAAACATTACTGCGCTACCCAAAACCCTAAAACACTACCCCCAGCACGACCCCCTACACTGCCCAAACACCACTGCACTACCCTAAACCCTAAAACACTACAGCAGCACAAACCCCTTGTGAGAAGTTGGCCTGGTATATGATGCTCACTAGTTAAAGTGATCACCTTGTACCATGCCAAGCAACCCTTATGGTGTGGTTGTAAGTCAACCTTTTCGGACTAGCTGCCCTAGTGGTAGCGTAGGCTAAGCAGTCTTTGAGGCTAAACTCGTGATGCGTGTTAAGCCAGCTGTTTTACCAAATGCAACCCCCTTTTATACCAATGAAAGGACACCACACAGATATATATTCAAAATATATATGTATTTATTTATCAAAGTTACCCCTAGTCTCTTTATGAGCACAGGAGCACAAATCGTCAAACAAGATTATCACAGAATACACAGAAGTTGCACTTTATATGGGTAGGCCCTGGTGGCCACTCAAACCATATACTAAAATAGTGGTATAAGTACCACGAACAGAAAAGGGAAAAGGCCTAGGGCCTCTAGAATCGCTGGGCCTACAAGGAGCTAACGTCAGTTAGTGACCAGGAGGTCCACGGGTGGCGTGTGCAGAGCAAATAGTCACACGCGTGCTCCCATAGGTTTCAATGGGTGCGTAAAAAGTACAAAGTTACTGCAAAAGGAATCTTCCGGATGACCTAGGAACTTAAGATTTGGAACACAGGCACTAGAGATGTAATACTACACTTGGGCACAGGTGTGCCAGCTTTACCTCACCCACAGGAAGCGGGTGCATAGGCCTCGAAGTGCGTCGGGTTTCTTCTATCTGTTCCGTGGGGCCTGTAGGCAAAAGTGCTGCAGGCGGTCGGTCGGGAAGAGATGCAGTGGATCCAAGAGTGGATCGGAGATGTTGAAGACCTGTAAGCAGAGGGGACAGTGTTCACAGTCACTAGCCAGTGACCAGCGTGGCACCAGGTGGGTACCAGGCGATGTCGGGTGCAAACAGGTGATGAGGGGTAGCTTGTCTCCGCAGCCACGTGGTCCCTGAAGGTGGACGACGTCCAGGAGTCGGCTCACGAGCTGTCCCACGCAGGCTCTCGCTGTCGGCGGTGTCGGCGACTTGATCGAAGCAAACAAGCCTTGGCAAAAGCAATTGCAGGAGGATTCGGAAATCAGCTGTTGGTTCTGACCAGCAAGGTCAGAGGGATTGCTCCTTTGGAGGGGAGCAAGGGCCAGTCTGGAGCAACCAGACCAGCGGTGTTTGTCGTAGATTTCGTCGCCAAGATGGCCACTAGCCAGCGGGCCAGCAACCGGTTAGGCGCGTCGAGTGGCAAAATGCAGAAGGGCCCCACGCAGATCGTGGAGATGCTGGAGGGCTCACCTTTGGTGCAGATGCTGCTCGAGGGTTGGGCTTCTCAGGACCCAAAGCACAACTTGGAGGGAGCCTCGGTTGTTGCACTTGTCAGCTTGTCGTAGTCGTTCCAAGATGGCTGGCTCCACGTGTCTCGGTGCCTCCACGGGTCTCCTCTTTTCAGGGACTGTGGATCGGGCGGTGAGAGGTCTGGAGGTCCAGGTCTTGTCAGTCTCTGGGCTCGGGCTCCGGCGGGAGGCGGCGGCAAAGCAGACGTTGATGCGCTGGATGGTGCTTGCGTTAGCAAGGTGGTCACTCCCTGACCACAGGGGAGATTTTCTTCAGTCTTCTGTGCAGCAGAATGTCGAAGTTCCCGTCTTCTTCTTAGTTTCAAGTTGATTCCAGGATGTCTGAAGTCTTAGGACACAGCTCCTACCTTTAAGCGGATTCTAGGGGCCGGACTACCTGCTAGGTCCCTCCCTATGGGTGGGACCAGGAAGGGGGGTGGTTACACCCCCAATCCTTTGTCCAGCTCGCCCCAGGCCCGGGACTGGTGTGCCCCAGGACCGGTTTGAACTGGCATATGCACCGAGGCTCCTTGTGAGCCACAGGCATGTCTGGTTTCTTTCAAGCCCTACCTGACCAATACACAAAATCCTGTCTGGGGTGGTGCACGCACCTCCCCTGGCAGGAAACCCTTTGTCCACACCTCCCAAGCTGGAAGGACTCCCAGCAGCAGGAGGGCAGACTTGTGTCTGTGGTGGCAGCATCCATTTTGTGGAGCTGAGGCTATGTCTGATTTTACCCGGGTTTCAGGTACTGTACATGTCGTGTCCCTCTAGAAGGGTGGAATGCTAACCCCGTCGCCAGAATTGGCGAGGGGTTAGTATTCCAATTCGTATGACACCTTACTCGACATGTTTTGATAAAGCCAAACCAAAGATAGCATTTAACCGCGAGGTTCATAATGCACTTAAGAGTATATGGTATGACGATATCTGGAAACAGTAGAAGGAAGTTGTTCCGACCACTGCAGACAGGCTCAGCTCATGCCAGAGCACCATCTCACATGGAACCAAGCACTCTGCCTTCAGGATTGTTAAGGCCTGCCATAGGAGTGACTTAGAGGTTACCAGGTGTCCCATTTAAGGTTAGGTATAGGTATACTACACCTAAGTAAGAGGTGATTACACCAACTTACCCCAGCTGAGTGATCAGCCAGTTGTGTCAGATTGTTAGGCCAAGCCTGGGGTGGCATAATACATGCTGCAGCCCCTGGCAGGCCTTGGGTACACCAATGCCCTGGGTACCTAGTGTACACTGGTACAGGGGCTGACAGGGTGATCCACTTCCAATTGGTTATGCACCTAGGGTGCATAGTTTTAATTTAGTAGAGAGAACAGCAGGCTGGGGGTCTGATTGGCAGGCCCACAGCCTCAATATGTCAAAAACCAGTGAAGCAAAAAGCAAAAATTTGGGGTGACCATAGGATAGCAGACCCTACTCTCCTACACAACCCCCCCCCAAACGCTGGGACATTAAACTAGCCTTGACCAGTCTCGTCTTCATGTCCTAAGTGGAAGTACCTGGAGAGACCATCTGCATTCCCATGGTCAGTACCTGGCCGGTGCTCCACTGTAAAGTCCATCCCCTGTAGGGAAATGGACCACCTAAGCAGTTTGGGGTTTTCACCCTTCATCTGATTTAGCCACAAGAGGGGCTTATGGTCGGTCTGAATCTTGAAGTGAGTGCCAAACAAGTATGGCCTCAGCTTCTTCAGGGCCCACACCACAGCAAAGGCCTCCCTCTCAATAGCTGACCAATTCTTCTCTCTGGGGGTCAACCTTCTGCTAATAAAAGCAATGGGTTGGTCTTGACCATCTACATTAAGTTGTGACAGCACAGCTCCCACACCCAACTCAGAAGCATCTGTTTGGACAATAAACTCTTTGGAGTAGTCAGGACTTTTCAGGATAGGTGCAGAGCACATGGCCTCCTTCAGGTCATCAAATGCCTTTTGACAGCTTACTGTCCACTGAACCTTTTTGGGCATCTTCTTGGATGTCAGATCATTAAGAGGAGTCACAATGGACCCATAGTTCTTAACAAACTTCCTGTAATACCCAGTCAAGCCCAAGAAAGCTCGAACTTGAGTCTGGGTGGTTGGAGGGGACCAGTCCTTGATGGATTGTATCTTACTCTCCAGTGGTTGAACTTGGCCTCCACCTACAAGGTGGCCCAAATATACAACCTTACTCTGCCCTATCTGGCACTTAGTAGCCTTGATAGTGAGGCCTGCCCTTTGCAGAGCCTCAAGAGCCTTCTTCAGGTGGATCAGGTGATCCTCCCAGGTGGAACTAAAGACAGCAATGTCATCAAGATATGCTGCGCAAAAGTCATCCAACCCAGTAAGGACTTGGTTCACCAGCCTTTGGAAGGTGGCAGGTGCATTCTTCAGACCAAAGGGCATCACCACAAACTGATAATGCCCGCCTGGGGTTGAGAATGCTGTTTTGGCCTTAGACTCCTCAGCTAATCTGATTTGCCAATAGCCAGCTGTCAAGTCAAATGTGCTCAAAAACTTTGCAGAAGCTAGTTTGTCTATGAGCTCATCTGCCCTTGGAATAGGGTGTGCATCTGTCCTGGTGACAGCATTGAGTCCTCTGTAATCCACACAGAACCTCATCTCTCTCTTGCCATCTTTGGTGTGAGGTTTGGGGACCAGAACCACTGGGCTAGCCCAGGGGCTCTCTGAGGGTTCAATGACACCTAATTCCAGCATTTTATGTACCTCAGCCTTTATACAGTCCCTGACGTGGTCAGGTTGTCTGTAAAGTTTGTTCTTTACAGGCAGACTGTCACCAGTGTCCACAACATGGGTACACCAGTCAGTTTGACTAGGTATCAAGGAAAACATATGTGAAAATGATTGTAGAACCTGTCTACATTCAGTCTGCTGATGGGCAGTGAGGTTGCCTCCAAGGGTCACTCCTTCAACTGAGCCATCTTCAGGGTTCTGAGACAACAGGTCTGGGAGAGGGTCACTCTCTTCCTCCTGTCCCTCATCTGTAGCCATGAGCAAGCCCATGTCTGCCCTGTCAACATATGCTTTAAGCCTGTTAACATGGAGTACCCTGTGGGGACTCCTGGGAGTTCCTAGGTCGACCAAGTAGGTGACCTCTCCCTTCTTTTCCAGGATTGTATGGGGTCCAGACCATTTGTCTTGGAGTGCTGCTGGGGCCACCGGCTCCAACACCCATACCTTCTGTCCTGGCTGATACTCAACCAAGACAGCCTTTTGGTCATGCCAAGCTTTCTGTAAGGCCTGGCTTGCCTCAAGGTTTTTAGATGCCTTCTCCATATACTCAGCCATCCTGGAGCGGAGACCAAGTACATAGTCCACTATGTCTAGCTTAGGCTTTTTGAGAGGTAACTCCCATCCTTCCTTCACCAAACACAGTGGGCCTCTCACAGGGTGCCCAAACAACAATTCAAAGGGGCTGTAGCCAACTCCTTTTTGTGGGACCTCTCTGTAAGCAAACAGAAGGCAGGGTAGAAGGATATCCCATCTTCGCCTGAGCTTTTCAGGTAATCCTTTGATCATACCCTTTAGGGTCTTGTTGAATCTCTCAACAAGCCCATTGCATTGTGGGTGATAAGGGGTGGTGAACTTGTAGTTGACACCACATTCCTTCCACATAGCTGTCAAGTATCCTGACATAAAGTTGGTACCTCTGTCAGATACTACCTCCTTAGGAAACCCCACTCTGGAGAATACTCCCAGCAGGGCCCTGGCCACAACAGGAGCTGTAGTGGTCCTAAGGGGAATTGCCTCGGGGTACCTGGTGGCATGATCCACTACCACCAGTATAAATCTGTGCCCAGATGCAGTGGGAGGATCCATGGGACCCACTATGTCTATTCCCACTCTTTCAAAGGGAACCCCCACCACAGGTAGTGGTATCAGGGGGGCCTTTGTTGTGCCACCTGATTTGCCACTGGCTTGGCAGGTAACACAGGAGCGACAAAACTCCTTTGTATCTTCATTCATATGAGGCCAGTGAAAGTGAGGGACAAGTCTGTCCCAGGTCTTGTTCTGGCCTAGGTGTCCTGCTAAAGGAATGTCATGGGCCAAGGTAAGAAGGAAGCCCCTAAATTGCAGAGGTATAACCAACCTCCTGGTTGCACCAGGCTTGGGGTCTCTAGCCTCTGAATAAAGGAGCCCTTCATCCCAATACACTTTATGGGTACCTTGAGCATTCCCAGCAGCCTCAGCAGCAGCCAGCTGTCTGAGGGGTTCAAGAGAGGGACAGGATAACTGAGCCTGCCTCAAGTCAGCCCTTGAAGGTCCCCCTGTCCCCAGAAACTCAACCTGATCAGGTTCAAGCTCTTCAGGGACAGTTCCTTCAGGGTCCTCTAGATCAGCTTCCTGGGAAGGCTGATCATCACTCTGAGGCAGGGGGGAAGGCACAGCCTTGACCCTCCTGTTCTTCTTCTTGGTAGGTGTTTGGTCCATTGTTCCAGGATCCAAGACCTGTGGTTCAGTGAGGCACTTTTTGGCCTGTGACCTGGTCACAGCAAGGACATGTGATGATATACCTAACATCTCTGCATGAGTCCTGTACTCCACTTCTGACCATAGAGAACTCTCTAGGTCATTGCCCAACAAACATTCTACTGGGAGGTCTGCACTAACCACAACCCTTTTGAGGCCAGTTACCCCTCCCCATGAGAAGTTAACAACTGCCACACTGTGTGAAGTAGTGGCATTGCTGGCATTGGTCACCAGGTAGTTCTCACCTGGTATGTACTGTCCAGGGTCCACAAAGCCTGGTGTCACCATAGTGACACTGGCACATGTGTCCCTGTAGGCTTGAGCCACTTTGTCATTAATTAAAGGAGTCTGTCTGTACTTGCCCAGGTTACTGGGGCTCACAGTCAGGGACAAATCAATGTCCCCATCACAGATCAAGACTGCCTGTGTAAGGGTTCTGTCTAAGTCAGAATCTCCTTCAGTTCCCATAGTGATTCCCACTACACCCTTTGTCTGGGGACCAACACTGCTAACAGTAGTACTGGGAGCAGGTGCCTTAGGGGCAACAGTGTTGGGGGCTCCACCCTTTTTGCAATCACTAGTCCAGTGAGTTGTATTTTTACAATGATTGCACCAGGGTTTCTTCTGACCTTCTTTCTTCTTCTTGGACTGTTGGGACCCACCCTCCTTAGCAGTAGTTTGGGGCCCTGTTGAAGACTTCTGGTCTTTAGGTTTCTGATCTCCACCCTTTTGGTCTGTTTTCTTCTGATCACCCCCTTGGCCCTGGTTCTGGTTCTTTTGCTTAACCCTGGTTCTGACCCATTTGTCTGCCTTCTTTCCCAATTCTTGGGGAGAGGTCAGATCAGAGTCAACCAAGTGTTGATGCAGTTGCTGGTTTTGACAGTTATTTAAAATCTGTTCTCTCATCATCAAATTATACAATCCTGTAAAATCAGATACCTTACTTCCCAGCAACCAACCCTCCAAAGCCTTAGTGGCACATTCAATGTATTCAGACCAGTCCTGAGTCTGTGTCTTTTGGGTGTCTCTGAACATTAACCTGTACTGCTCAGTGGTTAAGCCTAACCCATCAACTAGAACACTCTTCAGGACTCTGTAGTTTCTGACATCCTCTTCTCTAACAGTGAGGAGTCTGTCTCTGCCTCTTCCTTCAAAGGAGAGCCAGAGGATTGCTGCCCACTGATCTTCAGGAACCTGCTGTACTTTGCAGGCTCTCTCAAGAGCAGTTATCCACTTGTGGATGTCATCCCCACTTTTGTAGGGGGGCACAACCTTAGACAGGTTTCTATTGTCGAAAACCCTATCTTTGTCCTTAGGGACAATGCTGCCACCAGTGGGTATAGACCCACTCTCTTTATGCTGTCTAGCCTTGCTAAGTTTCTCTTCCATCAGGGCTACTTCTAGCTCCTGCTTCCTGATCCTCAGCTGAGCCTCTTGCATCTTGGCCTCATGTTCCCTCCTCTGAGGGGTGGTCATCCTTCTCCTGGAGTGACCTTGAGAGCCTCTAGAGCCATGGGAAGCATTGGAGTCACCTGAGCGATTCCTTTGCCTTCCAAGCCCTGTGTTAAGTCCACTGGGGAGATCCAGTGGGTTGAACCCACTGTCAGTCCCCAATAGCCTTGGTTTAGCTGGGCCAAGTATAATACTTGGCACTGGGCTAGTTCTCCCTTCATCCTCACTACTGTCAGTATCCTTTTCACTCTCATCCTCTGTGGTAGGCATCCCATCTAAGGGGTGACTATTGGGAAGGGGTACTTCAGTGGCATCTTTAGAAGGGGGGCCTCCTGTTCCTGTCCCTAAGGGGGCTAACTGGGAAGCTTTCTTGAGTGCTCTCTGATTCTCATCATTCTGTAAGAGCTCTCTGAGCTCAGCAGAGTTTGGGTTCTTGGGCTGTTTAAGGCCTCTAAGAGTTGCCAAATGCCTGAGCTCATTCTGATTAAGGGTAGCAAAGCTGGATGGTGCCCTCTGGGGGTCACTCTCAACAGAGATGGGTACAGTGGACCCCTCTGCCCCGGCCATTGCTCTTAAGTGTGGGTGGATGTGTTGCAATCTACCTACACTTGGGTTTACCTACTAAACCTATCTAGTAGTTGTAGTCAGGGTGTGCTACTCCCTTTGCTCTACAACAACTAAGTTCAGTAGAACTTAAGTATATCTAATCTTGTTTTATATGTACCTACAGGTACCTATGTGATCTTTCAATTGGTAACCAAGAGATTACAATGGTAAAACACAGCAAGCTCAAATCCAACCGCTGCTCACCAATGTGAGAAGTTGGCCTGGTATATGATGCTCACTAGTTAAAGTGATCACCTTGTACCATGCCAAGCAACCCTTATGGTGTGGTTGTAAGTCAACCTTTTCGGACTAGCTGCCCTAGTGGTAGCGTAGGCTAAGCAGTCTTTGAGGCTAAACTCGTGATGCGTGTTAAGCCAGCTGTTTTACCAAATGCAACCCCCTTTTATACCAATGAAAGGACACCACACAGATATATATTCAAAATATATATGTATTTATTTATCAAAGTTACCCCTAGTCTCTTTATGAGCACAGGAGCACAAATCGTCAAACAAGATTATCACAGAATACACAGAAGTTGCACTTTATATGGGTAGGCCCTGGTGGCCACTCAAACCATATACTAAAATAGTGGTATAAGTACCACGAACAGAAAAGGGAAAAGGCCTAGGGCCTCTAGAATCGCTGGGCCTACAAGGAGCTAACGTCAGTTAGTGACCAGGAGGTCCACGGGTGGCGTGTGCAGAGCAAATAGTCACACGCGTGCTCCCATAGGTTTCAATGGGTGCGTAAAAAGTACAAAGTTACTGCAAAAGGAATCTTCCGGATGACCTAGGAACTTAAGATTTGGAACACAGGCACTAGAGATGTAATACTACACTTGGGCACAGGTGTGCCAGCTTTACCTCACCCACAGGAAGCGGGTGCATAGGCCTCGAAGTGCGTCGGGTTTCTTCTATCTGTTCCGTGGGGCCTGTAGGCAAAAGTGCTGCAGGCGGTCGGTCGGGAAGAGATGCAGTGGATCCAAGAGTGGATCGGAGATGTTGAAGACCTGTAAGCAGAGGGGACAGTGTTCACAGTCACTAGCCAGTGACCAGCGTGGCACCAGGTGGGTACCAGGCGATGTCGGGTGCAAACAGGTGATGAGGGGTAGCTTGTCTCCGCAGCCACGTGGTCCCTGAAGGTGGACGACGTCCAGGAGTCGGCTCACGAGCTGTCCCACGCAGGCTCTCGCTGTCGGCGGTGTCGGCGACTTGATCGAAGCAAACAAGCCTTGGCAAAAGCAATTGCAGGAGGATTCGGAAATCAGCTGTTGGTTCTGACCAGCAAGGTCAGAGGGATTGCTCCTTTGGAGGGGAGCAAGGGCCAGTCTGGAGCAACCAGACCAGCGGTGTTTGTCGTAGATTTCGTCGCCAAGATGGCCACTAGCCAGCGGGCCAGCAACCGGTTAGGCGCGTCGAGTGGCAAAATGCAGAAGGGCCCCACGCAGATCGTGGAGATGCTGGAGGGCTCACCTTTGGTGCAGATGCTGCTCGAGGGTTGGGCTTCTCAGGACCCAAAGCACAACTTGGAGGGAGCCTCGGTTGTTGCACTTGTCAGCTTGTCGTAGTCGTTCCAAGATGGCTGGCTCCACGTGTCTCGGTGCCTCCACGGGTCTCCTCTTTTCAGGGACTGTGGATCGGGCGGTGAGAGGTCTGGAGGTCCAGGTCTTGTCAGTCTCTGGGCTCGGGCTCCGGCGGGAGGCGGCGGCAAAGCAGACGTTGATGCGCTGGATGGTGCTTGCGTTAGCAAGGTGGTCACTCCCTGACCACAGGGGAGATTTTCTTCAGTCTTCTGTGCAGCAGAATGTCGAAGTTCCCGTCTTCTTCTTAGTTTCAAGTTGATTCCAGGATGTCTGAAGTCTTAGGACACAGCTCCTACCTTTAAGCGGATTCTAGGGGCCGGACTACCTGCTAGGTCCCTCCCTATGGGTGGGACCAGGAAGGGGGGTGGTTACACCCCCAATCCTTTGTCCAGCTCGCCCCAGGCCCGGGACTGGTGTGCCCCAGGACCGGTTTGAACTGGCATATGCACCGAGGCTCCTTGTGAGCCACAGGCATGTCTGGTTTCTTTCAAGCCCTACCTGACCAATACACAAAATCCTGTCTGGGGTGGTGCACGCACCTCCCCTGGCAGGAAACCCTTTGTCCACACCTCCCAAGCTGGAAGGACTCCCAGCAGCAGGAGGGCAGACTTGTGTCTGTGGTGGCAGCATCCATTTTGTGGAGCTGAGGCTATGTCTGATTTTACCCGGGTTTCAGGTACTGTACATGTCGTGTCCCTCTAGAAGGGTGGAATGCTAACCCCGTCGCCAGAATTGGCGAGGGGTTAGTATTCCAATTCGTATGACACCTTACTCGACATGTTTTGATAAAGCCAAACCAAAGATAGCATTTAACCGCGAGGTTCATAATGCACTTAAGAGTATATGGTATGACGATATCTGGAAACAGTAGAAGGAAGTTGTTCCGACCACTGCAGACAGGCTCAGCTCATGCCAGAGCACCATCTCACATGGAACCAAGCACTCTGCCTTCAGGATTGTTAAGGCCTGCCATAGGAGTGACTTAGAGGTTACCAGGTGTCCCATTTAAGGTTAGGTATAGGTATACTACACCTAAGTAAGAGGTGATTACACCAACTTACCCCAGCTGAGTGATCAGCCAGTTGTGTCAGATTGTTAGGCCAAGCCTGGGGTGGCATAATACATGCTGCAGCCCCTGGCAGGCCTTGGGTACACCAATGCCCTGGGTACCTAGTGTACACTGGTACAGGGGCTGACAGGGTGATCCACTTCCAATTGGTTATGCACCTAGGGTGCATAGTTTTAATTTAGTAGAGAGAACAGCAGGCTGGGGGTCTGATTGGCAGGCCCACAGCCTCAATATGTCAAAAACCAGTGAAGCAAAAAGCAAAAATTTGGGGTGACCATAGGATAGCAGACCCTACTCTCCTACACCCCTACACTACCAAAACACCAATGCACTACCATAAACCCTAAAACACTACCCCTATCACGACCCCCTACACTACCCAAACACCACTGCGCTACCCTAAACCCTAAAACACTACCCCAGCATAAACCCCTATACTACCCAAACACCACTGCACTACCCTAAACCCTAAAACACTACCCCAGCACGACCCCTTACACTTCCCAAACACCACTGCACTACCCTAAAACCTAAATCAACACCTAGCATGACTCCCTACACTACCCAAACACCACTGCACTACCCTAAACCCTAAAACACGATCCCCTACACTCCACAAACACCACTGCACTACCCTTAACCATAAAACACTACTCCAGCATGACCCCCTACACTACACAAACACCACTGCACTACCCTAAACCCTAAAACACTACCACCTACACTACACAGACACTACTGTGCTACCCTAAACCCTAAAACACTACCCCCAGCACAACACCCTACACTACCCAAACATCAAAGCGGTACCCTAAACCCTAAAACACTACCACCAGCACAACCCACTACACTACCCAAACACCACTGCGGTACCCTAAACCCTAAAACACTATCCCCACCACGACACCCTACACTACCCAAACATCACTGCAGTACCCTAAAGCCTAAAACACTACCCCCAACATAACCCCCTACACTCTCCAAACATCACTGCGGTGCACTAAACCCTAAAACACTACCCCTAGCACGACCCCCTACACTACCCTAACACCACTGCGCTACCCTAAACCCTACAACACTACCCCAGCATGACCCCTGTACTACCCAAACACCACTGCACTACCCTAAACCCTAAAACACTACCCCCAGCACGACCCCCTACACTACCCAAACATCACTGCGCTAGCCTAAACCCTAAAACACTACCCCAGCACAATCCCCACACTACCCAAACACCAATGCACTACCCTAAACCCTAAAACACTACCACCAGCACGACTACCTACACTACCCAAACACCACTGCGCTACCCAAAACCCTAAAACACTACCCCCAGCACGACCCCCTACACTGCCCAAACACCACTGCACTACCCTAAACCCTAAAACACTACAACAGCACAAACCCCTACACTACCAAAACACAAATGTACTACCCTAAACCCTAAAACACTACCACCAGCACGACACCCTACACAACCCAAACACCACTGCGCTACCCAAAACCCTAAAACACCACCCCCGCACGCCCCCTACACTACCCAAACACCAATGCGCTACCCTACACCCTAAAACACTTCCCCAGCATGACCCCCTATACTACCCAAACACCACTGCACTACCCTAAACCCTAAAACACTACCCCAGCATGACACCCTACACTACCCATACACCACTGCACCACCCTAAACCATAAATCATCCCCTAGCATGACTCCCTACACTACCCAAACATCACTGCACTACCCTAAACCCTAAAACACAACCCCCTACACTCCACAAAGACCACTGCACTTCCCTTAACCATAAAACACTACCCCCAGCATGACTCCCTACACTACCCAAAAACCACTGCACTACCCTAAACCATAAAACACAACCCCCTACACTACCCAAAAACCAATGCACTACCCTAAACCCTAAAACACTACCACCAGCACGACACCGTACACTACCCAAACACCACTGGGCTACCCATAACCCCAAAAAACCACCCTCAGCATGACCCCTACACTACCCAAACACCACTGCGCTACCCAAAACCCTAAAACACCACCCCAGCACACCCCCCTACACTACCCAAACACCACTGCACTACCCAAAACCCTAAAACACCACCCCCAACATGCCCCCCCTACACTACCCAAAAACCACTGCGCTACCCTAAACCCTAAAACACTACCCCAGCACGACCCCTATAATACCCACATACCACTGCGCTACACTAAACCCTAAAACTCTACCCCCCGCATGACACCCTACACTACCCAAACATCAAAGCATTACCAAAACCCTAATACACTACCCCCAGCACAACCCCCTACACTACCCAAACACCAATGCGCTATCCTAAACTCTAAAACACTACCACCAGCACGACCCCTTACACTACCAAAACACCACTGCACTTCCCTAAACCCTAAAACACTACCCCAGCACAACCCCCTACACTACCCAGACATCAATGCACTACCCTAAACCCTAAAACACTACCACCAGCATGACACCCTAAACTAACCCAACACCACTGCGCTACTCAAAACCCCAAAACACCACCCCCAGCACGACCCCACACTACCCCAAACACCACTGTGCTACCCAAAACACTAACACCATCCGCAGCACGCCCCCCTACACTACCCAAACGACACTGCGCTACCCTAAAACCTACAACACTACCCCAGCATAACCCCCTATACTACCCAAACACCACTGCACTACCCTAAAACCTGAATCAACCCCTAGCATGACTCCCTACACTACTCAAACACCACTGCGATACCCTAAACCCTAAAACACTATCCCCACCACGACACCCTACACTACCCAAACATCACTGCGGTACCCTAAACCCTAAAACACTACCACCAGCACGACACCCTACACTACCCAAACACCACTGCGCTACCCAAAATCCTAAAACACTACCCCCAGCACGACCCCCTACACTACCCAAACACCACTGCGCTACCCTAAACCCTAAAACACTACCCCAGCACAAACCCCTACGGTACCCAAACATCAATGCACTACCCTAAACCCTAAAACACTACCACCAGCACCACACCCTACACTACCCAAACACCAATGCGCTACCCTAAACCCTAAAACACTGCCACCAGCATGACCCCCTACACTACCCAAACACCACTGCAGTACCCTAAACCCTAAAACACTACCCCAGCACGACACCCTACTCTACCCATACACCACTGCACCACCCTAATCCATAAATCATCCCCTAGCATGACTCCCTACACTACCCGAAGACCACTGCACTACCCTGAACACTAAAACACTACCCCCTACACTACACAGACACCACTGCACTATCCTAAACCCTAAAACACCACCCTCAGCACGACCCCCTACACTCCACAAACACCACTGCACTTCCATTAACCATAAAACACCACCCCAAGCATGACCCCCTACACTACACAAACCCCACTGCACTACCCTAAACCCTAAAACACTACCCCCTACACTACACAGACATCACTGCACTATCCTAAACCCTAAAACACCACCCTCAGCACGACCCCCTACACTCCACAAACACCACTGCACTTTCCTTAACCATAAAACACTACCACCAGCACGACTACCTACACTACCCAAACACCACTACGCTACCCTAAACCCTAAAACACTGCCACCAGCATGACCCCCTACACTACCCAAACACCACTGCAGTACCCTAAACCCTAAAACACTATCCCCAGCACGACCCCCTACACTACCAAAACACCACTGCGCTACCCTAAAACACAACACCACCACGACACCCTACACTACCCAAACATCAATGCCGTACCCTAAACCCTAAAACACTAGCCCCAGCACGACCCCCTACACTACGCAAATGTCACTGTGGTACCATAAACCCTAAAACACTATCCCTAGCACGACCCCCTACACTACCCAAACACCACTGCGCTACCCTAAACCCTAAAACACTACCCCAGCATAACCCCCTATACTACCCAAACACCACTGCACTACCCTAAACCCTAAAACACTACCCCAGCACGACCTCCTACACTTCCCAAACACCACTGCACTACCCTAAACCATGAATCAACCCCTAGCATGACTCCCTACACTACCCAAACACCACTGCACTACCCTAAACCCTAAAACACGACCCCCTACACTCCAGAAACACCACTGCACTACCCTTAACCATGAAACACTACCCCAGCATGACCCCCTACACTACACAAACACAACTGCACTACCCTAAACCCTAAAACACTACCCCCTACACTACACAGACACTACTGCGCTACCCTAAACCCTAAAACACTACCCCCAGCTCGACACCCTACACTACCCAAACATCAAAGCCGTACCCTAAACCCTAAAACACTACCACCAGCACAACCCACTACACTACCCAAACACCACTGCGGTACCCTAAACCCTAAAACACTATCCCCAGCACGACCCCCTACACTACCCAAAAACCATTGTGCGATCCTAAACACTAAAACACTACCCCACCAAGACACCCTACACTACCCAAACATCACTGCGGTACCCTAAACCCTAAAACACTACCCCAAACATGACCCCCTACCCTATCCAAACATCACTGCGGTGCCCTAAACCCTAAAACACTACCCCTAGCACGACCCCCTACACTACCCTAACATCACTGCGCTACCCTAAACCCTAATACACTACCCCAGCATGACCCCTATACTACCCAAACACCACTGCGCTACCCAAAACCCTAAAACACCACCCCCGCACGCCCCCTATACTACCCAAACACCACTGCGCTACCCTACACCCTAAAACACTTCCCAAGCATGACCCCCTATACTACCCAAACACCACTGCACTACCCTAAACCCTAAAACACTACCCCAGCACGACACCCTACACTACTCATACACCACTGCACCACCCTAAACCATAAATCATCCCCTAGCATGACTCCCTACACTACACAAACACCACTGCACTACCCTAAACACTAAAACACTACCCCCTACACTACACATACACCACTGCACTATCCTAAACCCTAAAACACCACCCTCAGCACGACCCCCTACACTCCACAAACACCACTGCACTTCCCTTAACCATAAAACACTACCCCAAGCATGACCCCCTACACTACACAAACACCACTGCACTACCCTAAACCCTAAAACACTACCCCCTACACTACACAGACACCCCTGCACTATCCTAAACCCTAAAACACCACCCTCAGCATGACCCCCTATACTACACAAACACCACTGCGCTACCCTAAACCCTAAAACACTACCACAGCACAACCCCCTACACTACCCAAACACCAATACACTACCCTAAACCCTAAAACACTACCACCAGCACGACACCCTACACTACCCAAACACCACTGCGCTATCCAAAATCCTAAAACACTACCCCAGCATGACCCCCTACACTACCCAAACACCACTGCGCTACCCTAAACCCTAAAACACTACCCCAGCACAAACCCCTACACTACCCAAACATCAATGCACTACCCTAAACCCTAAAAGACTACCACCAGCACGACACCCTACACTACCCAAACACCACTGCGCTACCCAAAATTCTAAAACACTACCCCAGCATGACCCCCTACACTACCCAAACACCACTGCGCTACCCTAAACCCTAAAACACTACCCCAGCACACCCCTACACTACCCAAACATCAATGCACTATCCTAAACCCTAAAACAAAACCCTCATCACGACCCCCTACACTCCACAAACACCACTGCACTTCCATTAACCATAAAACACTACCCCAAGCATGACCCCCTACACTACACAAACACCACTGCACTACCCTAAACTCTAAAACACTACCCCCTACAATACACAGACATCACTGCACTATCCTAAACCCTAAAACACCACCCTCAGCACGACCCCCTACACTCCACAAACACCACTGCACTTTCCATAACCATAAAACACTACCACCAGCACGACTACCTACACTACCCAAACACCAC
Organism: Triturus cristatus; assembly: GCF_964204655.1. Lineage (NCBI taxonomy): Eukaryota > Metazoa > Chordata > Amphibia > Caudata > Salamandridae > Triturus > Triturus cristatus. The sequence continues at coordinate 39,802 of NW_028187399.1, forward strand.
TACGCTACCCTAAACCCTAAAACACTGCCACCAGCATGACCCCTACACTACCCAAACACCACTACAGTGCCCTAAACCCTAAAACACTATCCCCAGCACGACCCCCTACACTACCAAAACACCACTGCGCTACCCTAAAACACAACCCCACCACGACACCCTACACTACCCAAACATCAATGCCGTACCCTAAACCCTAAAACACTAGCCCCAGCACAACCCCCTACACTACGCAAATGTCACTGTGGTACCATAAACCCTCAATCACTACCCCTAGCACGACCCCCTACACTACCCAAACACCACTGCGCTACCCTAAACCCTAAAACACTACCCCAGCATAACCCCCTATACTACCCAAACACCACTGCACTACCCTAAACCCTAAAACACCACCCCCTACACTACACAGACACTACTGCGCTACCCTAAACCCTAAAACACTACCCCCAGCTCGACACTCTACACTACCCAAACATCAAAGCCGTACCCTAAACCCTAAAACATTACCACCAGCACAAACCCCTACACTACCCAAACATCAATGCACTACCCTAAACCCTAAAACACTACCACCAGCATGACCCCCTACACTACCCAAACACCACTGCAGTACCCTAAACCCTAAAACACTATCCCCAGCACGACCCCCTACACTACCAAAACACCACTGCGCTACGCTAAAACACAACCCCACCAAGACACCCTACACTACCCAAACATCAATGCCGTGCCCTAAACCCTAAAACACTAGCCCCATCATGACCCCCTACACTACGCAAACGTCACTGTGGTACCATAAACCCTAAAACACTATCCCTAGCACGACCCCCTACACTACCCAAACACCACTGAGCTACCCTAAACCCTAAAACACGACCCCAGCATAACCCCCTATACTACCCAAACACCACTGTACTACCCTAAACCCTAAAACACTACCCCAGCACGACCTCCTACACTTCCGAAACACCACTGCACTACCCTAAACCCTGAATAAACCCCTAGCATGACTCCCTACACTACCCAAACACCACTGCACTACCCTAAACCCTAAAACATGACCCCCTACACTCCACAAACACCACTGCACTACCCTTAACCATAAAACACTACCCCAGCATGACCCCCTACACTACACAAACACCACTGCACTACCCTAAACCCTAAAACACTACCCCCTACACTACACATACACTACTGCGCTACCCTAAACCCTAAAACACTACCCCCAGCTCGACACCCTACTCTACCCAAACATCAAAGCGGTACCCTAAAACACTACCACCAGCACAACCCACTACACTACCCAAACACCACTTCGGTACCCTAAACCCTAAAACACTATCCCCAGCACGACCCCCTACACTACCCAAACACCATTGTGCGATCCTAAACCCTAAAACACTACCCCACCACGACAGCCTACACTATTCAAACATCACTGCGGTACCCTAAACCCTAAAACACTTCCCCCAACATGACCCCCTACACTATCCAAACATCACTGCGGTGCCCTAAACCCTAAAACACTACCCCTAGCACGACCCCCTACACTACCCTAACATCACTGCGCTACCCTAAACCCTAAAACACTACCCCAGCATGACCCCTATACTACCCAAACACCCCTGCACTACCCTAAACCCTAAAACACTAGCCCAGCACAACCCACTACACTACCCAAACACCACTGCACTACCCTAAACACTAAATCATCCCTAGCATGACTCCCTACACTACCCAAACACCACTGCGCTAGCCTAAACGCTAAAACATTACCCCAGCACAACCCCCACACTACCCAAACACCAATGCACTACCCTAAACCCTAAAACACTACCACCAGCACGACATCCTACACTACCCAAACACCACTGCACTACCCTAATCCCTAAATTTACCAGAGCAAGACCCCCTACACTAACCAAACACCACTGAACTACCCTAAACCCTAAAACACTACCCCCAGCACGACCCCCTACAATACCAAAACACCACTGCGCTAGCCTAAACCCTAAAACACTACCCCAGCACAACCCCCACACTACCCAAACACCTATGCACTACCCTAAACCCTAAAACACTACCACCAGCACGACATCCTACACTACCCAAACACCACTGCGCTACCCAAAACCCTAAAACACGACCCCCAGCACGACCCCCTACACTACCCAAACACCACTGCGCTACACTAAACCCTAAAACACTACCCCAGCACAACCCCCTACCCTACCCAAACACCAATGCACTACTCTAAACCCTAAAACACTACCACCAGCACGACACCCTACACAACCCAAACACCACTGCGCTCCCCAAAACCCTAATACACACCACCCCGCACGCCCCCTACACTACCCAAACACCACTGCGCTACCCTACACCCTAAAACACTTCCCCAGCATGACCCCCTATACTACCCAAACACCACTGCACTACCCTAAACCCTAAAACACTACCCCAGCACGACACCCTACTCTACCCATACACCACTGCACCACCCTAATCCATAAATCATCCCCTAGCATGACTCCCTACACTACCCAAAGACCACTGCACTACCCTAAACACTAAAACACTACCCCCTACACTACACAGACACCACTGCACTATCCTAAACCCTAAAACACCACCCTCAGCACGACCCCCTACACTCCACAAACACCACTGCACTTCCATTAACCATAAAACACTACCCCAAGCATGACCCCCTAGACTACACAAACACCACTGCACTACCCTAAACCCTAAAACACTACTCCCCAACACTACACAGACATCACTGCACTATCCTAGACTCTAAAACACCACCCTCAGCACGACCCCCTACACTCCACAAACACCACTGCACTTTCCTTAACCATAAAACACTACCACCAGCACGACTACCTACACTGCCCAAACACCACTACGCTACCCTAAACCCTAAAACACTGCCACCAGCATGACCCCCTACACTACCCAAACACCACTGCAGTACCCTGAACCCTAAAACACTATCCCCAGCACGACCCCCTACACTACCAAAACACCACTGCGCTACCCTAAAACACAACCCCACCACGACACCCTACACTACCCAAACATCAATGCCGTACCCTAAACCCTAAAACACTAGCCCCAGCACGACCCCCTACACTACGCAAATGTCACTGTGGTACCATAAACCCTAAAACACTACCCCTAGCACGACCCCCTACACTACCCAAACACCACTGCGCTACCCTAAACCCTAAAACACTACCCCAGCATAACCCCCTATACTACCCAAACACCAGTGCACTACCCTAAACCCTAAAACACTACCCCAGCATGACCTCCTACACTTCCCAAACACCACTGCACTACCCTAAACCATGAATCAACCCCTAGCATGACTCCCTACACTACCCAAACACCACTGCACTACCCTAAACCCTAAAACACGACCCCCTACACTCCAGAAACACCACTGCACTACCCTTAACCATGAAACACTACCCCAGCATGACCCCCTACACTACACAAACACCACTGCACTACCCTAAACCCTAAAACACTACCCCCTACACTACACAGACACTACTGCGCTACCCTAAACCCTAAAACACTACCCCCTACACTACACAGACATCACTGCACTATCCTAAACCCTAAAACACCACCCTCAGCACGACCCCCTACACAACACAAACATCACTGCGCTACCCTAAACCCTAAAACACTACCCCAGCACAAACCGCTACACTACCCAAACACCAATGCACTACTCTAAACCCTAAAACACTACAACCAGCACGACACCCTACACTACCCAAACACCACTGCGCTACCCAAAATCCTAAAACACTACCCCCAGCACGACCCCCTACACTACCCAAACACCACTGCGCTACCCTAAACCCTAAAACACTACCCCAGCACAAACCCCTACGCTACCCAAACATCAATGCACTACCCTAAACCCTAAAACACTACCACCAGCACGACACCCTACACTACCCAAACACCACTGCGCTACCCTAAACCCTAAAACACTGCCACCAGCATGACCCCCTACACTACCCAAACACCACTGCAGTACCCTAAACCCTAAAACACTATCCCCAGCACGACCCCTTACACTACCAAAACACCACTGCGCTACCCTAAAACACAACCCCACCACGACACCCTACACTACCCAAACATCAATGCCGTACCCTAAACCCTAAAACACTAGCCCCAGCATGATCCCCTACACTACGCAAACGTCACTGTGGTACCATAAACCCTAAAACACTATCCCTAGCACGACCCCCTACACTACCCAAACACCACTGCGCTACCCTAAACCCTAAAACACGACCCCAGCATAACCCCCTATACTACCCAAACACCACTGCACTACCCTAAACACTAAAACACTACACCCTACACTACACAGACACCACTGCACTATCCTAAACCCTAAAACACCACCCTCAGCACGACCCCCTACACTCCACAAACACCACTGCACTTCCCTTAACCATAAAACACTACCCCAAGCATGACCCCCTACAATACACAAACACCACTGCACTACCCTAAACCCTAAAACACTACCCCCTACACTACACAGACATCACTGCACTATCCTAAACCCTAAAACACCACCCTCAGCATGACCCCCTACACAACACAAACATCACTGCGCTACCCTAAACCCTAAAACACTACCCCAGCACAACCCCCTACACTACCCAAACACCAATGCACTACTCTAAACCCTAAAACACTACCACCAGCACGACACCCTACACTACCCAAACACCACTGCGCTACCCAAAATCCTAAAACACTACCCCCAGCACGACCCCCTACACTACCCAAACACCACTGCGCTACCCTAAACCCTAAAACACTACCCCAGCACAAACCCCTACGCTACCCAAACATCAATGCACTACCCTAAACCCTAAAACACTACCACCAGCACCACACCCTACACTACCCAAACACCAATGCGCTACCCTAAACCCTAAAACACTGCCACCAGCATGACCCCCTACACTACCCAAACACCACTGCAGTACCCTAAACCCTAAAACACTACCCCAGCACGACACCCTACTCTACCCATACACCACTGCACCACCCTAATCCATAAATCATCCCCTAGCATGACTCCCTACACTACCCGAAGACCACTGCACTACCCTAAACACTAAAACACTACCCCCTACACTACACAGACACCACTGCACTATCCTAAACCCTAAAACACCACCCTCAGCATGACCCCCTACACTCCACAAACACCACTGCACTTCCATTAACCATAAAACACTACCCCAAGCATGACCCCCTACACTACACAAACACCACTGCACTACCCTAAACCCTAAAACACTACCCCCTACACTACACAGACATCACTGCACTATCCTAAACCCTAAAACACCACCCTCAGCACGACCCCCTACACTCCACAAACACCACTGCACTTTCCTTAACCATAAAACACTACCACCAGCACGACTACCTACACTACCCAAACACCACTACGCTACCCTAAACCCTAAAACACTGCCACCAGCATGACCCCCTACACTACCCAAACACCACTGCAGTACCCTAAACCCTAAAACACTATCCCCAGCACGACCCCCTACACTACCAAAACACCACTGCGCTACCCTAAAACACAACACCACCACGACACCTTACACTACCCAAACATCAATGCCGTACCCTAAACCCTAAAACACTAGCCCCAGCACGACCCCCTACACTACGCAAATGTCACTGTGGTACCATAAACCCTAAAACACTATCCCTAGCACGACCCCCTACACTACCCAAACACCACTGCGCTACCCTAAACCCTAAAACACTACCCCAGCATAACCCCCTATACTACCCAAACACCACTGCACTACCCTAAACCCTAAAACACTACCCCAGCACGACCTCCTACACTTCCCAAACACCACTGCACTACCCTAAACCATGAATCAACCCCTAGCATGACTCCCTACACTACCCAAACACCACTGCACTACCCTAAACCCTAAAACACGACCCCCTACACTCCAGAAACACCACTGCACTACCCTTAACCATGAAACACTACCCCAGCATGACCCCCTACACTACACAAACACAACTGCACTACCCTAAACCCTAAAACACTACCCCCTACACTACACAGACACTACTGCGCTACCCTAAACCCTAAAACACTACCCCCAGCTCGACACCCTACACTACCCAAACATCAAAGCCGTACCCTAAACCCTAAAACACTACCACCAGCACAACCCACTACACTACCCAAACACCACTGCGGTACCCTAAACCCTAAAACACTATCCCCAGCACGACCCCCTACACTACCCAAAAACCATTGTGCGATCCTAAACACTAAAACACTACCCCACCAAGACACCCTACACTACCCAAACATCACTGCGGTACCCTAAACCCTAAAACACTACCCCAAACATGACCCCCTACCCTATCCAAACATCACTGCGGTGCCCTAAACCCTAAAACACTACCCCTAGCACGACCCCCTACACTACCCTAACATCACTGCGCTACCCTAAACCCTAATACACTACCCCAGCATGACCCCTATACTACCCAAACACCACTGCGCTACCCAAAACCCTAAAACACCACCCCCGCACGCCCCCTATACTACCCAAACACCACTGCGCTACCCTACACCCTAAAACACTTCCCCAGCATGACCCCCTATACTACCCAAACACCACTGCACTACCCTAAACCCTAAAACACTACCCCAGCACGACACCCTACACTACTCATACACCACTGCACCACCCTAAACCATAAATCATCCCCTAGCATGACTCCCTACACTACACAAACACCACTGCACTACCCTAAACACTAAAACACTACCCCCTACACTACACATACACCACTGCACTATCCTAAACCCTAAAACACCACCCTCAGCACGACCCCCTACACTCCACAAACACCACTGCACTTCCCTTAACCATAAAACACTACCCCAAGCATGACCCCCTACACTACACAAACACCACTGCACTACCCTAAACCCTAAAACACTACCCCCTACACTACACAGACACCCCTGCACTATCCTAAACCCTAAAACACCACCCTCAGCATGACCCCCTATACTACACAAACACCACTGCGCTACCCTAAACCCTAAAACACTACCACAGCACAACCCCCTACACTACCCAAACACCAATGCACTATCCTAAACCCTAAAACACTACCACCAGCACGACACCCTACACTACCCAAACACCACTGCGCTATCCAAAATCCTAAAACACTACCCCAGCATGACCCCCTACACTACCCAAACACCACTGCGCTACCCTAAACCCTAAAACACTACCCCAGCACAAACCCCTACACTACCCAAACATCAATGCACTACCCTAAACCCTAAAAGACTACCACCAGCACGACACCCTACACTACCCAAACACCACTGCGCTACCCAAAATTCTAAAACACTACCCCAGCATGACCCCCTACACTACCCAAACACCACTGCGCTACCCTAAACCCTAAAACACTACCCCAGCACACCCCTACACTACCCAAACATCAATGCACTATCCTAAACCCAAAAACAAAACCCTCAGCACGACCCCCTACACTCCACAAACACCACTGCACTTCCATTAACCATAAAACACTACCCCAAGCATGACCCCCTACACTACACAAACACCACTGCACTATCCTAAACCCTAAAACACTACCCCCTACAATACACAGACATCACTGCACTATCCTAAACCCTAAAACACCACCCTCAGCACGACCCCCTACACTCCACAAACACCACTGCACTTTCCATAACCATAAAACACTACCACCAGCACGACTACCTACACTACCCAAACACCACTACGCTACCCTAAACCCTAAAACACTGCCACCAGCATGACCCCTACACTACCCAAACACCACTACAGTACCCTAAACCCTAAAACACTATCCCCAGCACGACCCCCTACACTACCAAAACACCACTGCGCTACCCTAAAACACAACCCCACCACGACACCCTACACTACCCAAACATCAATGCCGTACCCTAAACCCTAAAACACTAGCCCCAGCACGACCCCCTACACTACGCAAATGTCACTGTGGTACCATAAACCCTCAATCACTACCCCTAGCACGACCCCCTACACTACCCAAACACCACTGCGCTACCCTAAACCCTAAAACACTACCCCAGCATAACCCCCTATACTACCCAAACACCACTGCACTACCCTAAACCCTAAAACACTACCCCAGCACGACCTCCTACACTTCCCAAACACCACTGCACTACCCTAAAACCTAAATCAACACCTAGCATGACTCCCTACACTACCCAAACACCACTGCACTACCCTAAACCCTAAAACACGACCCCCTACACTCCAGAAACACCACTGCACTACCCTTACCCATAAAACACTACCCCAGCATGACCCCCTACACTACACAAACACCACTGCACTACCCTAAACCCTAAAACACCACCCCCTACACTACACAGACACTACTGCGCTACCCTAAACCCTAAAACACTACCCCCAGCTCGACACTCTACACTACCCAAACATCAAAGCCGTACCCTAAACCCTAAAACATTACCACCAGCACAAACCCCTACACTACCCAAACATCAATGCACTACCCTAAACCCTAAAACACTACCACCAGCATGACCCCCTACACTACCCAAACACCACTGCAGTACCCTAAACCCTAAAACACTATCCCCAGCACGACCCCCTACACTACCAAAACACCACTGCGCTACGCTAAAACACAACCCCACCAAGACACCCTACACTACCCAAACATCAATGCCGTGCCCTAAACCCTAAAACACTAGCCCCATCATGACCCCCTACACTACGCAAACGTCACTGTGGTACCATTAACCCTAAAACACTATCCCTAGCACGACCCCCTACACTACCCAAACACCACTGAGCTACCCTAAACCCTAAAACACGACCCCAGCATAACCCCCTATACTACCCAAACACCACTGTACTACCCTAAACCCTAAAACACTACCCCAGCACGACCTCCTACACTTCCGAAACACCACTGCACTACCCTAAACCCTGAATAAACCCCTAGCATGACTCCCTACACTACCCAAACACCACTGCACTACCCTAAACCCTAAAACATGACCCCCTACACTCCACAAACACCACTGCACTACCCTTAACCATAAAACACTACCCCAGCATGACCCCCTACACTACACAAACACCACTGCACTACCCTAAACCCTAAAACACTACCCCCTACACTACACAGACACTACTGCGCTACCCTAAACCCTAAAACACTACCCCCAGCTCGACACCCTACTCTACCCAAACATCAAAGCGGTACCCTAAAACACTACCACCAGCACAACCCACTACACTACCCAAACACCACTTCGGTACCCTAAACCCTAAAACACTATCCCCAGCACAACCCCCTACACTACCCAAACACCATTGTGCGATCCTAAACCCTAAAACACTACCCCACCACGACAGCCTACACTATTCAAACATCACTGCGGTACCCTAAACCCTAAAACACTTCCCCCAACATGACCCCCTACACTATCCAAACATCACTGCGGTGCCCTAAACCCTAAAACACTACCCCTAGCACGACCCCCTACACTACCCTAACATCACTGCGCTACCCTAAACCCTAAAACACTACCCCAGCATGACCCCTATACTACCCAAACACCCCTGCACTACCCTAAACCCTAAAACACTACCCCAGCACAACCCACTACACTACCCAAACACCACTGCACTACCCTAAACACTAAATCATCCCTAGCATGACTCCCTACACTACCCAAACACCACTGCGCTAGCCTAAACGCTAAAACATTACCCCAGCACAACCCCCACACTACCCAAACACCAATGCACTACCCTAAACCCTAAAACACTACCACCAGCACGACATCCTACACTACCCAAACACCACTGCACTACCCTAATCCCTAAATTTACCAGAGCAAGACCCCCTACACTAACCAAACACCACTGCACTACCCTAAACCCTAAAACACTACCCCCAGCACGACCCCCTACAATACCAAAACACCACTGCGCTAGCCTAAACCCTAAAACACTACCCCAGCACAACCCCCACACTACCCAAACACCAATGCACTACCCTAAACCCTAAAACACTACCACCAGCACGACATCCTACACTACCCAAACACCACTGCGCTACCCAAAACCCTAAAACACGACCCCCAGCACGACCCCTTACACTACCCAAACACCACTGCGCTACACTAAACCCTAAAACACTACCCCAGCACAACCCCCTACCCTACCCAAACACCAATGCACTACTCTAAACCCTAAAACACTACCACCAGCACGACACCCTACACAACCCAAACACCACTGCGCTCCCCAAAACCCTAATACACACCACCCCGCACGCCCCCTACACTACCCAAACACCACTGCGCTACCCTACACCCTAAAACACTTCCCCAGCATGACATCTATACTACCCAAACACCACTGCACTACCCTAAACCCTAAAACACTACCCCAGCACGACACCCTACTCTACCCATACACCACTGCACCACCCTAATCCATAAATCATCCCCTAGCATGACTCCCTACACTACCCAAAGACCACTGCACTACCCTAAACACTAAAACACTACCCCCTACACTACACAGACACCACTGCACTATCCTAAACCCTAAAACACCACCCTCAGCACGACCCCCTACACTCCACAAACACCACTGCACTTCCATTAACCATAAAACACTACCCCAAGCATGACCCCCTACACTACACAAACACCACTGCACTACCCTAAACCCTAAAACACTACCCCCTACACTACACAGACATCACTGCACTATCCTAGACTCTAAAACACCACCCTCAGCACGACCCCCTACACTCCACAAACACCACTGCACTTTCCTTAACCATAAAACACTACCACCAGCACGACTACCTACACTGCCCAAACACCACTACGCTACCCTAAACCCTAAAACACTGCCACCAGCATGACCCCCTACACTACCCAAACACCACTGCAGTACCCTGAACCCTAAAACACTATCCCCAGCACGACCCCCTACACTACCAAAACACCACTGCGCTACCCTAAAACACAACCCCACCACGACACCCTACACTACCCAAACATCAATGCCGTACCCTAAACCCTAAAACACTAGCCCCAGCACGACCCCCTACACTACGCAAATGTCACTGTGGTACCATAAACCCTAAAACACTACCCCTAGCACGACCCCCTACACTACCCAAACACCACTGCGCTACCCTAAACCCTAAAACACTACCCCAGCATAACCCCCTATACTACCCAAACACCAGTGCACTACCCTAAACCCTAAAACACTACCCCAGCATGACCTCCTACACTTCCCAAACACCACTGCACTACCCTAAACCATGAATCAACCCCTAGCATGACTCCCTACACTACCCAAACACCACTGCACTACCCTAAACCCTAAAACACGACCCCCTACACTCCAGAAACACCACTGCACTACCCTTAACCATGAAACACTACCCCAGCATGACCCCCTACACTACACAAACACCACTGCACTACCCTAAACCCTAAAACACTACCCCCTACACTACACAGACACTACTGCGCTACCCTAAACCCTAAAACACTACCCCCAGCTCGACACCCTACACTACCCAAACATCAAAGCCGTACCCTAAACCCTAAAACACTACCACCAGCACAACCCACTACACTACCCAAACACCACTGCGGTACCCTAAACCCTAAAACACTATCCCCAGCACGACCCCCTACACTACCCAAACACCATTGTTCGATCCTAAACCCTAAAACACTACCCCACCAAGACACCCTACACTACCCAAACATCACTGCGGTACCCTAAACCCTAAAACACTACCCCAAACATGACCCCCTACCCTATCCAAACATCACTGCGGTGCCCTAAACCCTAAAACACTACCCCTAGCACGACCCCCTACACTACCCTAACATCACTGCGCTACCCTAAACCCTAATACACTACCCCAGCATGACCCCTATACTACCCAAACACCACTGCGCTACCCAAAACCCTAAAACACCACCCCCGCACGCCCCCTATACTACCCAAACACCACTGCGCTACCCTACACCCTAAAACACTTCCCCAGCATGACCCCCTATACTACCCAAACACCACTGCACTACCCTAAACCCTAAAACACTACCCCAGCACAACACCCTACACTACTCATACACCACTGCACCACCCTAAACCATAAATCATCCCCTAGCATGACACCCTACACTACCCAAACACCACTGCGCTATCCAAAATCCTAAAACACTACCCCAGCATGACCCCCTACACTACCCAAACACCACTGCACTACCCTAAACCCTAAAACACTACCCCAGCACAAACCCCTACACTACCCAAGCATCAATGCACTACCCTAAACCCTAAAAGACTACCACCAGCACGACACCCTACACTACCCAAACACCACTGCGCTACCCAAAATCCTAAAACACTACCCCAGCATGACCCCCTACACTACCCAAACACCACTGCGCTACCCTAAACCCTAAAACACTACCCCAGCACAAACCCCTACACTACCCAAACATCAATGCACTATCCTAAACCCTAAAACAAAACCCTCAGCACGACCCCCTACACTCCACAAACACCACTGCACTTCCATTAACCATAAAACACTACCCCAAGCATGACCCCCTACACTACACAAACACCACTGCACTACCCTAAACCCTAAAACACTACCCCCTACACTACACAGACATCACTGCACTATCCTAAACCCTAAAACACCACCCTCAGCACGACCCCCTACACTCCACAAACACCACTGCACTTTCCTTAACCATAAAACACTACCACCAGCACGACTACCTACACTACCCAAACACCACTACGCTACCCTAAACCCTAAAACACTGCCACCAGCATGACCCCTACACTACCCAAACACCACTACAGTACCCTAAACCCTAAAACACTATCCCCAGCACGACTCCCTACACTACCAAAACACCACTGCGCTATCCTAAAACACAACCCCACCACGACACCCTACACTACCCAAACATCAATGCCGTACCCTAAACCCTAAAACACTAGCCCCAGCACGACCCCCTACACTACGCAAATGTCACTGTGGTACCATAAACCCTAAAACACTACCCCTAGCACGACCCCCTACACTACCCAAACACCACTGCGCTACCCTAAACCCTAAAACACTACCCCAGCATAACCCCCTATACTACCCAAACACCACTGCACTACCCTAAACCCTAAAACACTACCCCAGAACGACCTCCTACACTTCCCAAACACCACTGCACTACCCTAAACCATGAATCAACCCCTAGCATGACTCCCTACACTACCCAAACACCACTGCACTACCCTAAACCCTAAAACACGACCCCCTACACTCCAGAAACACCACTGCACTACCCTTAACCATAAAACACTACCCCAGCATGACCCCCTACACTACACAAACACCACTGCACTACCCTAAACCCTAAAACACCACCCCCTACACTACACAGACACTACTGCGCTACCCTAAACCCTAAAACACTACCCCCAGCTCGACACCCTACACTACCCAAACATCAAAGCCGTACCCTAAACCCTAAAACATTACCACCAGCACAAACCCCTACGCTACCCAAACATCAATGCACTACCCTAAACCCTAAAACACTACCACCAGCATGACCCCCTACACTACCCAAACACCACTGCAGTACCCTAAACCCTAAAACACTATCCCCAGCACGACCCCCTACACTACCAAAACACCACTGCGCTACGCTAAAACACAACCCCACCACGACACCCTACACTACCCAAACATCAATGCCGTGCCCTAAACCCTAAAACACTATCCCCAGCATGACCCCCTACACTACGCAAACGTCACTGTGGTACCATAAACCCTAAAACACTATCCCTAGCGCGACCCCCTACACTACCCAAACACCACTGAGCTACCCTAAACCCTAAAACACGACCCCAGCATAACCCCCTATACTACCCAAACACCACTGTACTACCCTAAACCCTAAAACACTACCCCAGCACGACCTCCTACACTTCCCAAACACCACTGCACTACCCTAAACCCTGAATAAACCCCTAGCATGACTCCCTACACTACCCAAACACCACTGCACTACCCTAAACCCTAAAACATGACCCCCTATACTCCACAAACACCACTGCACTACCCTTAACCATAAAACACTACCCCAGCATGACCCCCTACACTACACAAACACCACTGCACTACCCTAAACCCTAAAACACTACCCCCTACACTACACAGACACTACTGCGCTACCCTAAACCCTAAAACACTACCCCCAGCTCGACACCCTACTCTACCCAAACATCAAAGCGGTACCCTAAACCCTAAAACACTACCACCAGCACAACCCACTACACTACCCAAACACCACTTCGGAACCCTAAACCCTAAAACACTATCCCCAGCACGACCCCCTACACTACCCAAACACCATTGTGCGATCCTAAACCCTAAAACACTACCCCACCACGACACCCTACACTATTCAAACATCACTGCGGTACCCTAAACCCTAAAACACTCCCCCCAACATGACCCCCTACACTATCCAAACATCACTGCGGTGCCCTAAACCCTAAAACACTACCCCTAGCACGACCCCCTACACTACCCTAACATCACTGCGCTACCCTAAACCCTAAAACACTACCCCAGCATGACCCCTATACTACCCAAACACCCCTGCACTACCCTAAACCCTAAAACACTACCCCAGCACAACCCACTACACTACCCAAACACCACAGCACTACCCTAAACACTAAATCATCCCTAGCATGACTCCCTACACTACCCAAACACCACTGCGCTAGCCTAAACGCTAAAACATTACCCCAGCACAACCCCCACACTACCCAAACACCAATGCACTACCCTAAACCCTAAAACACTACCACCAGCAGGACATCCTACACTACCCAAACACCACTGCACTACCCTAATCCCTAAATTTACTAGAGCAAGACCCCCTACACTAACCAAACACCACTGCACTACCCTAAACCCTAAAACACTACCCCCAGCACGACCCCCTACAATACCAAAACACCACTGCGCTAGCCTAAACCCTAAAACACTACCCCAGCACAACCCCCACACTACCCAAACACCAATGCACTACCCTAAACCCTAAAACACTACCACCAGCACGACATCCTACACTACCCAAACACCACTGCGCTACCCAAAACCCTAAAACATGACCCCCAGCACGACCCCCTACACTACCCAAACACCACTGCGCTACACTAAACCCTAAAACACTACCCCAGCACAACCCCCTACACTACCCAAACACCAATGCACTACCCTAAACCCTAAAACACTACCACCAGCACGACACCCTACACAACCCAAACACCACTGCGCTCCCCAAAACCCTAATACACACCATCACGCACGCCCCCTACACTACCCAAACACCACTGCGCTACCCTACACCCTAAAACACTTCCCCAGCATGACCCCCTATACTACCCAAACACCACTGCACTACCCTAAACCCTAAAACACTACCCCAGCACGACACCCTACTCTACCCATACACCACTGCACCACCCTAATCCAAAAATCATCCCCTAGCATGACTCCCTACACTACCCAAAGACCACTGCACTACCCTAAACACTAAAACACTACCCCCTACACTACACAGACACCACTGCACTATCCTAAACCCTAAAACACCACCCTCAGCACGACCCCCTACACTCCACAAACACCACTGCCCTTCCATTAACCATAAAACACTACCCCAAGCATGACCCCCTACACTACACAAACACCACTGCACTACCCTAAACCCTAAAACACTACCCCCTACACTACACAGACATCACTGCACTATCCTAAACCCTAAAACACCACCCTCAGCACGACCCCCTACACTCCACAAACACCACTGCACTTTCCTTAACCATAAAACACTACCACCAGCACGACTACCTACACTACCCAAACACCACTACGCTACCCTAAACCCTAAAACACTGCCACCAGCATGACCCCCTACACTACCCAAACACCACTGCAGTACCCTAAACCCTAAAACACTATCCCCAGCACGACCCCCTACACTACCAAAACACCACTGCGCCACCCTAAAACACAACCCCACCACGACACCCTACACTACCCAAACATCAATGCCGTACCCTAAACCCTAAAACACTAGCCCCAGCACGACCCCCTACACTACGCAAATGTCACTGTGGTACCATAAACCCTAAAACACTACCCCTAGCACGACGCCCTACACTACCCAAACACCACTGCGCTACCCTAAACCCTAAAACACTACCCCAGCATAATCCCCTATACTACCCAAACACCACTGCACTACCCTAAACCCTAAAACACTACCCCAGCACGACCTCCTACACTTCCCAAACACCACTGCACTACCCTAAACCATGAATCAACCCCTAGCATGACTCCCTACACTACCCAAACACCACTGCACTACCCTAAACCCTAAAACACGACCCCCTACACTCCAGAAACACCACTGCACTACCCTTAACCATGAAACACTACCCCAGCATGACCCCCTACACTACACAAACACCACTGCACTACCCTAAACCCTAAAACACTACCCCCTACACTACACAGACACTACTGCGCTACCCTAAACCCTAAAACACTACCCCCAGCTCGACACCCTACACTACCCAAACATCAAAGCCGTACCCTAAACCCTAAAACACTACCACCAGCACAACCCACTACACTACCCAAACACCACTGCGGTACCCTAAACCCTAAAACACGATCCCCAGCACGACCCCCTACACTACCCAAACACCATTGTGCGATCCTAAACCCTAAAACACTACCCCACCAAGACACCCTACACTACCCAAACATCACTGCGGTACCCTCAACCCTAAAACACTACCCCAAACATGACCCCCTACCCTATCCAAACATCACTGCGGTGCCCTAAACCCTAAAACACTACCCCTAGCACGACCCCCTACACTACCCTAACATCACTGCGCTACCCTAAACCCTAATACACTACCCCAGCATGACCCCTATACTACCCAAACACCACTGCGCTACCCAAAACCCTAAAACACCACCCCGCACGCCCCCTATACTACCCAAACACCACTGCGCTACCCTACACCCTAAAACACTTCCCCAGCATGACCCCCTATACTACCCAAACACCACTGCACTACCCTAAACCCTAAAACACTACCCCAGCACGACACCCTACACTACTCATACACCACTGCACCACCCTAAACCATAAATCATCCCCTAGCATGACTCCCTACACTACACAAACACCACTGCACTACCCTAAACACTAAAACACTACCCCCTACACTACACATACACCACTGCACTATCCTAAACCCTAAAACACCACCCTCAGCACGACCCCCTACACTCCACAAACACCACTGCACTTCCCTTAACCATAAAACACTACCCAAGCATGACCCCCTACACTACACAAACACCACTGCACTACCCTAAACCCTAAAACACTACCCACTACACTACACAGACACCCCTGCACTATCCTAAACCCTAAAACACCACCCTCAGCACGACCCCCTATACTACACAAACACCAATGCGCTACCCTAAACCCTAAAACACTACCACAGCACAACCCCCTACACTACCCAAACACCAATGCACTACCCTAAGCCCTAAAACACTACCACCAGCACGACACCCTACACTACCCAAACACCACTGCGCTATCCAAAATCCTAAAACACTACCCCAGCATGACCCCCTACACTACCCAAACACCACTGCGCTACCCTAAACCCTAAAATACTACCCCAGCACAAACCCCTACACTACCCAAACATCAATGCACTACCCTAAACCCTAAAAGACTACCACCAGCACGACACCCTACACTACCCAAACACCACTGCGCTACCCAAAATCCTAAAACACTACCCCAGCATGACCCCCTACACTACCCAAACACCACTGCGCTACCATTAACCCTAAAACACTACCCCAGCACAAACCCCTACACTACCCAAACATCAATGCACTATCCTAAACCCTAAAACAAAACCCTCAGCAAGACCCCCTACACTCCACAAACACCACTGCACTTCCATTAACCATAAAACACTACCCCAAGCATGACCCCCTACACTACACAAACACCACTGCACTACCCTAAACCCTAAAACACTACCCCCTACACTACACAGACATCACTGCACTATCCTAAACCCTAAAACACCACCCTCAGCACGACCCCCTACACTCCACAAACACCACTGCACTTTCCTTAACCATAAAACACTACCACCAGCACGACTACCTACACTACCCAAACACCACTACGCTACCCTAAACCCTAAAACACTGCCACCAGCATGACCCCTACACTACCCAAACACCACTACAGTACCCTAAACCCTAAAACACTATCCCCAGCACGACCCCCTACACTACCAAAACACCACTGCGCTATCCTAAAACACAACCCCACCACGACACCCTACACTACCCAAACATCAATGCCGTACCCTAAACCCTAAAACACTAGCCCCAGCACGACCCCCTACACTACGCAAATGTCACTGTGGTACCATAAACCCTAAAACACTACCCCTAGCACGACCCCCTACACTACCCAAACACCACTGCGCTACCCTAAAACACTACCCCAGCATAACCCCCTATACTACCCAAACACCACTGCACTACCCTAAACCCTAAAACACTACCCCAGCACAACCTCCTACACTTCCCAAACACCACTGCACTACCCTAAACCATGAATCAACCCCTAGCATGACTCCCTACACTACCCAAACACCACTGCACTACCCTAAACCCTAAAACACGACCCCCTACACTCCAGAAACACCACTGCACTACCCTTAACCATAAAACACTACCCCAGCATGACCCCCTACACTACACAAACACCACTGCACTACCCTAAACCCTAAAACACCACCCCCTACACTACACAGACACTACTGCGCTACCCTAAACCCTAAAACACTACCCCCAGCTCGACACCCTACACTACCCAAACATCAAAGCCGTACCCTAAACCCTAAAACATTACCACCAGCACAACCCACTACACTACCCAAACACCACTGCGGTACCCTAAACCCTAAAACACTATCCCCAGTACGACCCCCTACACTACCCAAACACCATTGTGCGATCCTAAACCCTAAAACACTACCCCACCAAGACACCCTACACTACCCAAACATCACTGCGGTACCCTAAACCCTAAAACACTACCCCAAACATGACCCCCTACCCTATCCAAACATCACTGCGCTACCCTAAACCCTAATACACTACCCCAGCATGACCCCTATACTACCCAAACACCACTGCGCTACCCAAAACCCTAAAACACCACCCCCGCACGCCCCCTATACTACCCAAACACCACTGCGCTACCCTACACCCTAAAACACTTCCCCAGCATGACCCCCTATACTACCCAAACACCACTGCACTACCCTAAACCCTAAAACACTACCCCAGCACGACACCCTACCCTACTCATACACCACTGCACCACCCTAAACCATAAATCATCCCCTAGCATGACTCCCTACACTACCCAAACACCACTGCACTACCCTAAACACTAAAACACTACCCCCTACACTACACAGACACCACTGCACTATCCTAAACCCTAAAACACCACCCTCAGCACGACCCCCTACACTCCACAAACACCACTGCACTTCCCTTAACCATAAAACACTAACCCAAGCATGACCCCCTACACTACACAAACACCACTGCACTACCCTAAACCCTAAAACACTACCCCCTACACTACACAGTCACCCCTGCACTATCCTAAACCCTAAAACACCACCCTCAGCACAACCCCCTATACTACACAAACACCACTGTGCTACCCTAAACCCTAAAACACTACCACAGCACAACCCCCTATACTACCCAAACACCAATGCACTACCCTAAACCCTAAAACACTACCACCAGCACGACACCCTACACTACCCAAACACCACTGCGCTACCCAAAATCCTAAAACACTACCCCAGCATGACCCCCTACACTACCCAAACACCACTGCGCTACCCTAAACCCTAAAACACTACCCCAGCACAAACCCCTACACTACCCAAACATCAATGCACTACCCTAAACCCTAAAAGACTACCACCAGCACGACACCCTACACTACCCAAACACCACTGCGCTACCCAAAATCCTAAAACACTACCCCAGCATGACCCCCTACACTACCCAAACACCACTGCGCTACCCTAAACCCTAAAACACTACCCCAGCACAAACCCCTACACTACCCAAACATCAATGCACTATCCTAAACCCTAAAACAAAACCCTCAGCACGACCCCCTACACTCCACAAACACCACTGCACTTCCATTAACCATAAAACACTACCCCAAGCATGACCCCCTACACTACACAAACACCACTGCACTACCCTAAACCCTAAAACACTACCCCCTACACTACACAGACATCACTGCACTATCCTAAACCCTAAAACACCACCCTCAGCACGACCCCCTACACTCCACAAACACCACTGCACTTTCCTTAACCATAAAACACTACCACCAGCACGACTACCTACACTACCCAAACACCACTACGCTACCCTAAACCCTAAAACACTGCCACCAGCATGACCCCTACACTACCCAAACACCACTACAGTACCCTAAACCCTAAAACACTATCCCCAGCACGACCCCCTACACTACCAAAACACCACTGCGCTACCCTAAAACACAACCCCACCACGACACCCTAAACTACCAAACATCAATGCCGTACCCTAAACCCTAAAACACTAGCCCCAGCACGACCCCCTACACTACGCAAATGTCACTGTGGTACCATAAACCCTAAAACACTACCCCTAGCACGACCCCCTACACTACCCAAACACCACTGCGCTACCCTAAACCCTAAAACACTACCCCAGCATAACCCCCTATACTACCCAAACACCACTGCACTACCCTAAACCCTAAAACACTACCCCAGCACGACCTCCTACACTTCCCAAACACCACTGCACTACCCTAAACCATGAATCAACCCCTAGCATGACTCCCTACACTACCCAAACACCACTGCACTACCCTAAACCCTAAAACACGACCCCCTACACTCCAGAAACACCACTGCACTACCCTTAACCATAAAACACTACCCCAGCATGACCCCCTACACTACACAAACACCACTGCACTACCCTAAACCCTAAAACACCACCCCCTACACTACACAGACACTACTGCGCTACCCTAAACCCTAAAACACTACCCCCAGCTCGACACCCTACACTACCCAAACATCAAAGCCGTACCCTAAACCCTAAAACATTACCACCAGCACAACCCACTACACTACCCAAATACCACTGCGGTACCCTAAACCCTAAAACACTATCCCCAGTACGACCCCCTACACTACCCAAACACCATTGTGCGATCCTAAACCCTAAAACACTACCCCACCAAGACACCCTACACTACCCAAACATCACTGCGGTACCCTAAACCCTAAAACACTACCCCAAACATGACCCCCTACCCTATCCAAACATCACTGCGCTACCCTAAACCCTAATACACTACCCCAGCATGACCCCTATACTACCCAAACACCACTGCGCTACCCAAAACCCTAAAACACCACCCCCGCACGCCCCCTATACTACCCAAACACCACTGCGCTACCCTACACCCTAAAACACTTCCCCAGCATGACCCCCTATACTACCCAAACACCACTGCACTACCCTAAACCCTAAAACACTACCCCAGCACGACACCCTACACTACTCATACACCACTGCACCACCCTAAACCATAAATCATCCCCTAGCATGACTCCCTACACTACCCAAACACCACTGCACTACCCTAAACACTAAAACACTACCCCCTACACTACACAGACACCACTGCACTATCCTAAACGCTAAAACACCACCCTCAGCACGACCCCCTACACTCCACAAACACCACTGCACTTCCCTTAACCATAAAACACTAACCCAAGCATGACCCCCTACACTACACAAACACCACTGCACTACCCTAAACCCTAAAACACTACCCCCTACACTACACAGTCACCCCTGCACTATCCTAAACCCTAAAACACCACCCTCAGCACGAACCCCTATACTACACAAACACTACTGCGCTACCCTAAACCCTAAAACACTACCACAGCACAACCCCCTACACTACCCAAACACCAATGCACTACCCTAAACCCTAAAACACTACCACCAGCACGACACCCTACACTACCCAAACACCACTGCGCTACCCAAAATCCTAAAACACTACCCCAGCATGACCCCCTACACTACCCAAACAGCACTGCGCTACCCTAAACCCTAAAACACTACCCCAGCACAAACCCCTACACTACCCAAACATCAATGCACTACCCTAAACCCTAAAAGACTACCACCAGCACGACACCCTACACTACCCAAACACCACTGCGCTACCCTAAAACCTAAAACACTGCCACCAGCATGACCCCCTACACTACCCAAACATCAATGCCGTACCCTAAACCCTAAAACACTAGCCCCAGCACGACCCCCTACACTACGCAAACATCACTGTGGTAACATAAACCCTAAAACACTACCCCTAGCCCGACCCCCTACACTACCCAAACACCACTGCGCTACCCTAAACCCTAAAACACTACCCCAGCATAATCCCCTAAACTACCCAAACACCACTGCACTACCCTAAACCCTAAAACACTACCCCAGCACGACCTACACTAACCAAACACCACTGCACTACCCTAAACCCTGAATCAACCCATAGCATGACTCCCTACACTACCCAAACACCACTGTACTACCCTAAACCCTAAAACACTACCCCCTACACTACACAGACACTACTGCGCTACCCGAAACCCTAAAACACTACCCCCAGCTCGACACCCTACACTACCCAAACATCAAAGCGGTACCCTAAACCCTAAAACACTACCACCAGCACAACCCACTACACTACCCAAACACCACTGCGGTACCCTGAACCCTAAAACACTATCCCCAGCGTGACCCCCTACACTACCCAATCACCATTGTGCGATCCTAAACCCTAAAACACTACCCCACCACGACACCCTACACTACCCAAACATCACTGCGGTACCCTAAACCCTAAAACACTACCCCCAACATGACCCCCTACACTATCCAAACATCACTGCGGTGCCCTAAACCCGAAAACACTACCCCTAGCACGACCCCCTACACTACCCTAACATCACTGCACTACCCTAAACCCTAAAACACTATCCCAGCATGACCCCTATACTACCCAAACACCACTGCACTACCCTAAACCCTAAAACACTAACCCAGCACGAACCCTACACTACCCAAACACCACTGCACTACCCTAAACAATAAATCATCCCTAGCATGACTCCCCACTCTACCCAAACACCACTGCACTACCCTGAACCCTTCAACACAACCCTCTACGCTCCACAACCACTGCACTACCGTTAACCATAAAACACTAACCCCAGCATGACCCCCTACACTACACAAACACCACTGCATTACCCTAAACCCTAAAACACTACCCCCTACACTACACAGACACCACTGCACTATCCTAAATCCTAAAACACCTCCCTCAGCATGACCCCCTACACTACACAAACACCACTGTACTACCCTAAACCCTCAAACACTAACCCCTACACTACACAGACACCACTGCGCTACCCTAAACCCCAAAACACTACCCCAGCACAACCTCCTACACTACCCAAACACCATTGCGCTACCCAAAATCCTAAAACACTACCCCCAGCATGACCCCCTACACTACCCAAACACCACTGCGCTACCCTAAACCCTAAAACACTACCCCAGCACAAACCCCTACACTACCCAAACATCAATGCACTACCCTAAACCCTAAAAGACTACCACCAGCACAAAACCCTACACTACCCAAACACCACTGCGCTACCCTAAAACCTAAAACACTGCCACCAGCATGACCCCCTACACTACCCAAACACCACTGCAGTACCCTAAACCCTAAAACACTATCCCCAGCACGTCCCCCTACACTACCAAAACACCACTGCGCTACCCTAAAACACTACCCCAGCATGACCTCCTACACTACCCAAACACCACTGCACTACCCTAAACCCTGAATCAACCCCTAGCATTACTCCCTACACTACCCAAACACCACTGCACTACTCTAAACCCTAAAACACGACCCCCTACACTCCACAAACACCACTGCACTACCCTTAACCATAAAACACTACCCCAGCATGACCACCTACACTACACAAACACCACTGCACTACCCTAAACCCTAAAACACTACCCCCTACACTACACAGACACTACTGCGCTACCCGCAACCCTAAAACACTACCCCCAGCTCGACACCCTACACTACCCAAACATCAAAGCGGTACCCTAAACCCTAAAACACTACCACCAGCACAACCCACTACACTACCCAAACACCACTGCGTTACCCTGAACCCTAAAACACTATCCCCAGCATGACCCCCTACACTACCCAATCACCATTGTGCGATCCTAAAACCTAAAACACTACCCCACCACGACACCCTACACTAAACAAACATCACTGCGGTACCCTAAACCCTAAAACACTATCCCCAACGTTACCCCCTACACTATCCAAACATCCCTGCGGTGCCCTAAACCCTAAAACACTACCCCATCATGACCCCTATACTACCCAAACACCACTGCACTACCCTATACCCTAAAACACTACCCCAGCACAAACCCTACACTACCCAAACACCACTGCACTACCCTAAACACTAAATCATCCCTAGCATGACTCCCTACTCTACCCAAACACCACTGCACTACCCTGAACCCTTCAACACAACCCTCTACGCTCCACAACCACTGCACTACCGTTAACCATAAAACACTAACCCCAGCATGACCCCCTACACTACACAAACACCCCTGCATTACCCTAAACCCTAAAACACTACCCCCTACACTACACAGACACCACTGCACTATCCTAAACCCTAAAACACCACCCTCAGCATGACCCCCTACACTACACAAACACCACTGTACTACCCTAAACCCTAACACACTAACCCCTACACTACACAGACACCACTACACTACCCTCAACCCTAAAACACTACCCCCAGCACGAACCCCCAAACACTACCCAAATACCACTGTACTACCCTAAAACCTAAATCTACCCCCAGCACCTCCCCCTACACTACCCAAACACCACTGCACTACCCTAAACCCTAAATTTACCGCAGCACAACCCCCTACACTGCCCAAACACCACTGCACTACCCTAAACCCTAAAACACTACCCCCCAGCATGACCCCCTACACTACCCAAACACCACTGCGCTACCCTAAACCCTAAAACACTACCCCAGTACAACCCCCTACACTACCCAAACACCAATGCACTACCCTAAACCCTAAATCTACCCCAGCACCACCCCCTACTCTACCCAAACACCACTGCACTACCCTAAACCCTAAATTTACCCCAGCACAACCACCTACACTGCCCAAACACCACTGCACTACCCTAAACCCTAAAACACTACCCCCCAGCACGACCCCCTACACTACCCAAACACCACTGCGCTACCCTAAACCCTAAAACACTACCCCAGTACAACCCCCTATACTACCCAAACACCAATGCACTACCCTAAACCCTAAAACACTACCACCAGCACGACATCCTACACTACCCAAACACCACTGCGCTACCCAAAACCTTCAAACGCTACCCCCAGCACGAACCCCTACACTACCCAAACACCAATGCACTACCCTAAACCCTAAAACACTACCACCAGCACGACTACCTACACTACCCAAACACCACTGCGCTACCCAAAACCCTAAAACACTACCCCCAGCACGACCCCCTACACTGCCCAAACACCACTGCACTACCCTAAACCCTAATACACTACCCCTAGCACAACCCCCTACACTACCCAAACATCAAAGCGGTACCCTAAACCCTAATACACTACCACCACCAGAACCCCCTACACTACCCAAACACCAATGCGCTATCCTAAACCCTAAAACACTACCACCAGCACAACACCCTACACTACCCAAACACCACTGCACTACCCAAAACCCTAAAACAATACCCCCAGCACAACCCCCTACACTACCCAAACACCACTGCGCTACCCTAAACCCTAAAACACTACCCCAGCACAAACGCCTACACTACCCACTACACCACTGCGCTACCCAAAACCACAAAACACCACCCCATCACGAACCCACACTACCCAAACACCACTGTGCTACCCAAAACCCTAAAAACACCACCCACAGCATGCCCCCCTACACTACCCAAACACCACTGCGCTACCCTAAACCCTAAAACACTACCCCAGCACGACCCTCTACATTACCCAAATACCACTGCGCTACTCTAAACCCTGAAACACTACCCCCAGCATAACTCCCTACACTACGCAAGAATCACTGCGGTACCCTAAACCCTAAAACACTACCCCCAGCATGACGCCCCACACTACCCAAACACCACTGCACTACCCTAAACCCTAAAACACTACCCCAGCATGACCCCTATACTACCCAAACACCACTGCACTACCCTAAACCCTAAAACACTACCCCAGCATGACCCCCTACACTACCCAAACACCACTGCACCACCCTAAACCATAAATCAACCCCTAGCACGACCCCCTACACTACCCAAACACCACTGCACTACCCTGAACCCTAAAACACAACCCCCTACACTCCACAAACACCACTGCACTTCCCTTAACCATAAAACACTACCCTCAGCATGACCCCCTACACTACACAAACACCACTGTGCTACCCAAATCCCTAAAATACCACCCCCAGCACACACCCCTACACTACCCAAACACCACTACGCTACCCAAAACCCTAAACCACTGCCCCAGCACAAACCCCTACACTACCCAAACACCAATGCACTACCCTAAACCCTAAAACACTACCACCAACACGACACCCTACACAACCCAAACACCACTGCGCTACCCAAAACCCTAAAAAACCACCCCCGCACGCCCCCTACACTACCCAAACACCACTGCGCTAACCTACACCCTAAAATACATCCCCAGCATGATGCCCTATACTACCCAAACACCATTGCACTACCCTAAACCCTAAAACACGACCCCCTACACTCCACAAACACCACTGCACTACCCTTAACCATAAAACACTACCCAAGCATCACCCCCTACGCTACACAAACACCACTGCACTACCCTAAACCCTAAAACACTACCCCCAGCTCGACACCCTACACTACCCAAACATCAAAGCGGTACCCTAAACCCTAAAACACTACCACCAGCACAACCCACTACACTACCCAAACACCACTGCGGTACCCTAAACCCTAAAACACTACCCCACCACGACACCCTACACTACCCAAACATCACTGCGGTACCCTAAACCTTAAAACACTACCCCCAACATGACCCCCTACACTATCCAAACATCACTGCGGTGCCCTAAACCCTAAAACACTACTCCTAGTACGACCCCCTACACTACCCTAACATCACTGCGCTACCTTAAACCATAAAATACTACCCCACCACGACACCCTACACTACCCAAACACTCCTGCACTACCCTAAACCATACAACACTATCCCAGCACGACCCCTACACTACCCAAACACCACTGCACTACACTGAACCCTTCAACACAACCCTCTACACTCCACAACCACTGCACTACCCTTAACCATAAAACACTAACCCCAGCATGACCCCCTACACTACACAAACACCACTGCACTACCCTAAATCCTAAAACACTACCCCCTACACTACACAGACACCACTGCACTCTACAAAACCCTAAAACACCACCCTCAGAATGACCTCCTACACTACACAAACACCACTGCACTACCCTAAACAATAAATCATCCCTAGCATGACTCCCTACACTACCCAAACACCACTGCACTACCCTAAACCCTAAAACACAACCCCCTACTCTACCCAAACACCAATGCACTACCCTAAACCCTAAAACACTACCACCAGCACGACACCCTACACAACCCAAACACCACTGCGCTACCCATAACCCCAAACAACCACCCTCAGCATGACCCCCTACACTACCCAAACACCACTGTGCTACCCAAATCCCTAAAATACCACCCCAGCACACCCCCCTACACTACACAAACACCACTACGCTACCCAAAACCCTAAACCACTACCCCAGCACAAACCCCTACACTACCCAAACACCAATGCACTACCCTAAACCCTAAAACACTACCACCAGCACGACACCCTACACAACCCAAACACCACTGCGCTACCCAAAACCCTAAAACACCACCCCCGCACGCCCCCTACTCTACCCAAACACCACTGCGCTAACCTACACCCTAAAATACTTCCCCAGCATGACGCCCTATACTACCCAAACACCACTGCACTACCCTAAACCCTAAAACACGACCCCCTACACTCCACAAACACCACTGCACTACCCTAAACCCTAAAACACGAGCCCCTACACTCCAGAAACACCACTGCACTACCCTAAACCCTAAAACACGACCCCCTACACTCCAGAAACACCACTGCACTACCCTTAACCATAAAACACTACCCCAGCATCACCCCCTACACTACACAAACACCACTGCACTACCCTAAACCCTAAAACACTACCCCCAGCTCGACACCCTACACTACCCAAACATCAAAGCGGTACCCTAAACCCTAAAACACTACCACCAGCAGAACCCACTACACTACCCAAACACCACTGCGGTACCCTAAACCCTAAAACACTACCCCACCACGACACCCTACACTACCCAAACATCACTGCGGTACCCTAAACCTTAAAACACTACCCCCAACATGACCCCCTACACTATCCAAACATCACTGCGGTGCCCTAAACCCTAAAACACTACCCCTAGTACGACCCCGTACACTACCCTAACATCACTGTGCTACCCTAAACCCTAAAACACTACCCCACCACGACACCCTACACTACCCAAACACCACTGCACAACCCTAAACCCTACAACACTACCCCAGCACGACCCCTACACTACCCAAAGACAACTGCACTACCCTGAACCCTTCAACACAACCATCTACACTCCACAACCACTGCACTACACTTAACCATAAAACACTAACCCCAGCATGACCCCCTACACTACACAAACACCACCGCACTACCCTAACCCCTAAAACACTACCCCCTACACTACACAGACACCACTGCACTATACTAAACCCTAAAACACCACCCTCAGCATGACCCCCTACACTACACAAACACCACTGCACTACCCTAAACAATAAATCATCCCTAGCATGACTCCCTACACTACCCAAACACCACTGCACTACCCTAAACCTTTAAACACAACCCTCTACACTCCACAACCACTGCACTACCCTTAACCATAAAACACTAGTGTATTAGGGTTTAGGGTACTGCTTTGATGTTTGGGTAGTGTAGGGGGTCGTGCTGGGGGTAGTGTTTTAGGGTTTAGGGTAGCGCAGTGGTATGTGGGTAATGTAGGGGGTCGTGCTTGGGTAGTGTTTTAGGGTTTAGGGTAGCACAGTGGTGTTTGGGTAGTGTAGGGGGGTGTGCTGGGGCGGTGTTTTAGGGTTTTGGGTAGCGCAGTGGTGTTTGGGTAGTGTAGGGGGTCATGCTGAGGGTGGTTTTTTGGAGTTATGGGTAGTGCAGTGGTGTTTGGGTAGTGTAGGGTGTCGTGCAGGTGGTAGTGTTTTAGGGTTTAGGGTAGTACAGTGGTGTTTGGGTAGTGTAGGGGGTCGTGCTGGGGTAGTGTTTTAGGGTTTAGGGTAGTGCAGTGTTGTTTGTGTAGTATAGGGGGTCGTGTTTTAGGGTTTAGGGTAGTGCAGTGGTGTTTGGGTAGTGTAGGGGGTCGTGCTGGGATAGTGTTTTAGGGTTTAGGGTAGTGCAGTGGTGTTTGGGTAGTATAGGGGTCATGCTGGGGTAGTGTTTTAGGGTTTAGGGTAGCGCAGTGGTGTTTGGGTAGTGTAGGGGGTCGTGCTAGGGATAGTGTTTTAGGGTTTAAGGCACCGCAGTGATGTTTGGATAGTGTAGGGGGTCATGTTGGGGGTAGTGTTTTAGGGTTTAGGGTACCGCAGTGATGTTTGGATAGTGCAGGGTGTCGTGGTGGGGTGGTGTTTTAGGGTTTAGGATAGCACAGTGGTGTTTGGGTAGTGTAGGGGGTCGTGCTGGGGATAGTGTTTTAGGGTTAGGGTACCGCAGTGGTGTTTGGGTAGTGTAGTGGGTTGTGCTGGGGGTAGTGTTTTAGGGTTTAGGGTAGCGCAGTAGTGTCTGTGTAGTGTAGGGGGTAGTGTTTTATGGTTTAGGGTAGTGCAGTGGTGTTTGTGTAGTGTAGGGGGTCATGCTGGGGTAGTGTTTTATGGTTAAGGGTGAAGAACGAGAACCTTTTGGGCCTGGCGGCGCAGGGTACGCCCAAGTCTCCGGAGTTCTCCTGCTCAGCTACACAGAGACACGGGACACTCTGTCGGCGTTAGAAGATCAGGTTTATTAGCTGCAGCTAGTACAGTTATCCCAGAAGTACACAAAGTAGGTTCTCAGGAGACTGCCACTTCACTCTGTGGCGTACAGATTTTTATACTATATAGGGTTCATATACATTAACCAAATGCACTCCCAGAACACACAAGAAAGAGCCAATAAGGAAAGTTGGAAAACAAGAGAGAACCAATAGGAGAAATTGGAAAACAAAAGTGTCAGATGACTCGAAGAAACCTCTCCTCCAACTATGTTTGTTACCCCTCCCTCAAGCTAATTCAGTAACAGACTCATAACTAACTTGCAGGTGGCGAGATACGTTTATGTGTGTTGGAGGATGGTTGTGAAACGAGAGAATGCTAGCAGAAGACAGTGAAGGCCAGACGATAAGATAAGGTCAGGAAAGAATAGTGTGAACCAACAGATAGTTGAGACGGGGATTAGGAAAGCCAGACAGGGATTAGTGTACTCGGCTAGTCCTAACACCAGCTTTGCAAATGCTGGCAGAAAGCGTATTTCGACCCAGGCTGCAGAAAAAGCAGAATAGACTTTGTTCGCCGTGCTGCCTGAGTGATGGCAACATAAAATGGCGGCGGAGCACAAAATGGTGGGTCGATTCGATCGCGATCAGAAATCGAACTTCCTCAAGGGTAGTGCAGTGATGTTTGTGGAGTGTAGGGGATCGTGTTTTAGGGTTTAGGGTTGTGCAGTGGTGTTTGGGTAGTATAGGGGTTATGCTGGGGTAGTGTTTTAGGGTTTAGGGTAGTGCAGTGGTGTTTGGGTAGTATAGGGGTTATGCTGGGGTAGTGTTTTAGGGTTTAGGATAGCGCAGTGGTGTTTGGGTAGTGTAGGGGGTCGTGCTGGGGGTAGCGTTTTAGGGTTTATGGTACCACAGTGATGTTTGCATAGTGTAGGGGGTCGTGCTGGGGGTAGTGTTTTAGGGTTTAGGGTACCGCATTGATGTTTGGGTAGTGTAGGTTATCGTGGTGGGGTTGTGTTTTAGGGTTTAGGGTACTGCAGTGGTGTTTGGGTAGTGTAGGGGGCATGCGGGGGTGGTGTTTTAGGGTTTTGGGTAGCGCAGTGGTGTTTGGGTAGTGTAGGGTGTCATGCTGGTGATAGTGTTTTAGGGTTTAGGGTAGTGCATTGGTGTTTGGGTAGTATAGGGGGTTGTGCTGGGGTAGTGTTTTAGGGTTTTGGGTAGCGCAGTGGTGTTTGGGTAGTGTAGGATGTCGTGCTGGTGGTAGTGTTTATGGTTTAGGTTAGTGCATTGGTGTTTGGGTAGTGTAGGGGTGTTTGCTGGGGTAGTGTGTTAAGGTTTAGGGTAGCGCAGTGGTGTTTGGGTAATGTTGAGGGTCGTGCTGGGGTAGTGTTTTAGGGTTTAGGGTAGCGCAGTGGTGCTTGGGCAGTGTAGAGGGTCGTGCTGGGGTATATTTAGGGTTTAGGGTAGTGCAGTGGTGTTTCGGTAGTGTAGGGGGTCGTGCTGGGGGCAGATTTAGGGTTTAGGGTAGTGCAGTGGTATTTGGGTAGTGTTTCGGGGTTCGTGCTGGGGTAGTGTTTTAGGGTTGAGGGTAGTGCAGTGGTTTTTGTGTAGTGTAGGGGGTCGTGCTGAGGGTAGTGTTTTAGGGTTTAGGATAGTGCAGTGGTGTCTGTGTAGTGTAGGGGGTTGTATTTTAGGGTTTAGGGTAGTGCAGTGGTGTTTGGGTAGTGTAGTGGGTTGTGCTGGGGTAAATTTAGGATTTAGGGTAGTGCAGTGGTGTTTGGGTAGTGTAGGGGGCGTGCTGGGGCAGATTTAGGGTTTAGGGTAGTGCAGTGGTATTTG
The DNA here is from genome assembly GCF_964204655.1 of Triturus cristatus. Lineage (NCBI taxonomy): Eukaryota > Metazoa > Chordata > Amphibia > Caudata > Salamandridae > Triturus > Triturus cristatus. The sequence continues at coordinate 72,468 of NW_028187399.1, forward strand.
GGTAGTGATTGGGGGTTTCGTGCTGGGGGTAGTGTTTTAGGGTTGAGGGTAGTGCAGTGGTGTTTGTGTAGTTCAGGGAGTCGTGCTGAGGGTAGTGTTTTAGGGTTTAGGGTAGTGCAGTGGTGTCTGTTTAGTGTAGGTGATAGTTTTTTAGGGTTTAGGGTAGTGCAGTGGTGTTTGTGTAGTTTAGGGGGTCATGCTGGGGGTAGTGTTTTATGGTAAAGGGAAGTGCAGTGGTGTTTGTGGAGTATAGGGGTTGTGTTTTAGGGTTTAGTGTAGTGCAGTGGTGTTTGGGTAGTGTAGGGAGTCATGCTACGGAATTATTTAGGGTTTAGGGTAGTGCAGTGGTGTTTGGGTAGTGTAGGTGGTCGTGCTGGGGTAGTGTTTTAGGGTTTAGGGTAGTGCAGTGGTGTTTGGGTTGTATAGGGGGTCATGCTGGGGTAGTGATTTAGGGTAGCGCAGTGGTGTTTGGGTAGTGTAGGTGGTCGTGCTGGGGGTAGTGTTTTAGGGTTTAGGGTACCGCAGTGATGTTTGCGTAGTGTAGGGCTTCGTGCTGGGGTTAGTGTTTTAGGGTTTATGGTACCACAGTGATGTTTGCGTAGTGTAGGGGGTCGTGCTGGGGGTAGTGTTTTAGGGTTTAGGGTACCGCATTGATGATTGGGTAGTGTAGGGTGTCGTGGTGGGGTTGTGTTTTAGGGTAGCGCAGTGGTGTTTTGGTAGTGTAGGGGGATGTGCTGGGGATAGTGTTTTAGGGTTTTCGGTAGCGCAGTGGTGTTTGGGTAGTGTAGGGGGTCGTGCTGGGAGTGGTGTTTTGGGGTTTTGGGTTGCGCAGTGGTGTTTGGGTAGTGTAGGGTGTCATGCTGGTGGTAGTGTTTTAGGGTTTAGGGTAGTGCATTGGTGTTTGGGTAGTGTAGGGGGTTGTGCTGGGGTACTGTTTTAGGGTTTTGGGTAGCGCAGTGGAGTTTGGGTAGTGTAGGGTGTCATGCTGGTGGTAGTGTTTTAGGGTTTAGGGTAGTGCATTGGTGTTTGGGTAGTGTAGGGGGTTGTGCTGGAGTAGTGTATTAGGGTTTAGGGTACCGCTTTGATGTTTGGGTAGTGTAGGGGGTCGTGCTGGGGTATATTTAGGGTTTAGGGTAGTGCAGTGGTGTTTCGGTAGTGTAGGGGGTCGTGCTGGGGGCAGATTTGGGGTTTAGGGTAGTGCAGTGGTATTTGGGTAGTGTTTCGGGGTTCGTGCTGGGGTAGTGTTTTAAGGTTTAGTGTAGAGCAGTGGTGTTTGGGTAGTTTTGGGGGTCGTGCTGGGGTAGTGTTTTAGGGTTTAGGGTAGTGCAATCGTGTTTGGGTAGTGTAGGGGGTCGTGCTGGGGGTAGTGTATTAGGGTTTAGGGTACCGCTTTGATGTTTGGGTAGTGTAGGGGGTCGTGCTGGGGTATATTTAGGGTTTAGGGTAGTGCAGTGGTGTTTCGGTAGTGTAGGGGGTCGTGCTGGGGGCAGATTTAGGGTTTAGGGTAGTGCAGTGGTATTTGGGTAGTGTTTCGGGGTTCGTGCTGGGGTAGTGTTTTAGGGTTGAGGGTAGTGCAGTGGTGTTTGTGTAGTGTAGGGGGTCGTGCTGAGGGTAGTGTTTTAGGGTTTAGGATAGTGCAGTGGTGTCTGTGTAGTGTAGGGGGTTGTATTTTAGGGTTTAGGGTAGTGCAGTGGTGTTTGGGTAGTGTAGTGGGTTGTGCTGGGGTAAATGTAGGATTTAGGGTAGTGCAGTGGTGTTTGGGTAGTGTAGGGGGCGTGCTGGGGCAGATTTAGGGTTTAGGGTAGTGCAGTGGTATTTAGGTAGTGATTGGGGGTTTCGTGCTGGGGGTAGTGTTTTAGGGTTGAGGGTAGTGCAGTGGTGTTTGTGTAGTGTAGGGAGTCGTGCTGAGGGTAGTGTTTTAGGGTTTAGGGTAGTGCAGTGGTGTCTGTTTAGTGTAGGTGGTAGTGTTTTAGGGTTTAGGGTAGTGCAGTGGTGTTTGTGTAGTGTAGGGGGTCATGCTGGGGGTAGTGTTTTATGGTAAAGGGAAGTGCAGTGGTGTTTGTGGAGTATAGGGGTTGTGTTTTAGGGTTTAGTGTAGTGCAGTGGTGTTTGGGTAGTGTAGGGAGTCATGCTAGGGAATTATTTAGGGTTTAGGGTAGTGCAGTGGTGTTTGGGTAGTGTAGGTGGTTGTGCTGGGGTAGTGTTTTAGGGTTTAGGGTAGTGCAGTGGTGTTTGGGTTGTATAGGGGGTCATGCTGGGGTAGTGATTTAGGGTAGCGCAGTGGTGTTTGGGTAGTGTAGGTGGTCGTGCTGGGGGTAGTGTTTTAGGGTTTAGGGTACCGCAGTGATGTTTGCGTAGTGTAGGGCTTCGTGCTGGGGTTAGTGTTTTAGGGTTTATGGTACCACAGTGATGTTTGCGTAGTGTAGGGGGTCGTGCTGGGGGTAGTGTTTTAGGGTTTAGGGTACCGCATTGATGTTTGGGTAGTGTAGGGTGTCGTGGTGGGGTTGTGTTTTAGGGTAGCGCAGTGGTGTTTGGGTAGTGTAGGGGGTTGTGCTGGGGTAGTGTTTTAAGGTTTAGTGTAGAGCAGTGGTGTTTGGGTAGTGTTGGGGGTCGTGCTGGGGTAGTGTTTTAGGGTTTAGGGTAGTGCAGTCGTGTTTGGGTAGTGTAGGGGGTCGTGCTGGGGGTAGTGTATTAGGGTTTAGGGTACCGCTTTGATGTTTGGGTAGTGTAGGGGGTCGTGCTGGGGGTAGTGTTTTAGGGTTTAGGGTAGCGCAGTGGTATGTGGGTAATGTAGGGGGTCATGCTGGGGTAGTGTTTTATGGTTTAGAGTAGCGCAGTGGTGTTTGGGTAGTGTAGGGGGGTATGCTGGGGGTGGTGTTTTAGGGTTTTGGGTAGCGCAGTGGTGTTTGGGTAGTGTAGGGGGTCATGCTGAGGGTGGTTTTTTGGAGTTATGGGTAGAGCAGTGGTGTTTGGGTAGTGTAGGGTGTCGTGCAGGTGGTAGTGTTTTAGGGTTTAGGGTAGTACAGTGGTGTTTGGGTAGTGTAGGGGGTCGTGCTGGGGTAGTGTTTCAGGGTTTAGGGTAGTGCAGTGGTGTTTGTGTAGTATAGGGGGTCGTGTTTTAGGGTTTAGGGTAGTGCAGTGGTGTTTGGGTAGTGTAGGGGGTCGTGCTGGGATAGTGTTTTAGGGTTTAGGGTAGTGCAGTGGTGTTTGGGTAGTAAAGGGGTCATGCTGGGGTAGTGTTTTAGGGTTTAGGGTAGCGCAGTGGTGTTTGGGTAGTGTAGGGGGTCCTGCTAGGGATAGTGTTTTAGGGTTTAAGGCACCGCAGTGATGTTTGGATAGTGTAGGGGGTCATGTTGGGGGTAGTGTTTTAGGGTTTAGGGTACTGCAGTGATGTTTGGGTCGTGCAGGGTGTCGTGGTGGGGTAGTGTTTTAGGGTTTAGGATAGCACAATGGTGTTTGGGTAGTGTAGCGGGTCGTCCTGGGGATAGTGTTTTATGGTTTAGGGTACCGCAGTGGTGTTTGGGTAGTGTAGTGGGTTGTGCTGGGGGTAGTGTTTTAGGGTTTATCGTAGCGCAGTAGTGTCTGTGTAGTGTAGGGGGTAGTGTTTTATGGTTTAGGGTAGTGTAGTGGTGTTTGTGTAGTGTAGGGGGTCATGCTGGGGTAGTGTTTTATGGTTAAGGGTAGTGCAGTGATGTTTGTGGAGTGTAGGGGAAAGTGTTTTAGGGTTTAGGGTAGTGCAGAGGTGTTTGGGTAGTGTAGGGGGTCATGCTGGGGTAGTGTTTTAGGGTTTAGGGTAGTGCAGTGGTGTTTGGGTAGTATAGAGGTTATGCTGGGGTAGTGTTTTAGGGTTTAGGGTAGTGCAGTGGTGTTTGGGTAGTGTAGGGGGTTGTGCTGGGGGTAGTGTTTTAGGGTTTATAGTACCACAGTGATGTTTGCATAGTGTAGGGGATCGTGCTGGGGGTAGTGTTTTAGGGTTTAGGGTACAGCATTGATGTTTGGGTAGTGTAGGTTATCGTGGTGGGGTTGTGTTTTAGTCAGTCAGTCAAAGCTTTTATTTCGGTAAAAATACCATAAAAAGACATAAATACATAAATAGTTTAAAAAACATGATTAAATCACAATGTATAGAGTGAAATCCATTAAAACATTAAGACAGTTCTATAGGACAAACACAATAAAAACAAGATCTATTCCACGTGACGGGAGAAAAGTTAAAATTGATCCAGGGCCAGTGATATACACATATGCCTCAAAGAACTAAGATGATGATATGTGTAGTACTGAATCAGGGGGCTGAGTAGCAGAAGACAAAAATTTGGACCTAGCAAACCACATTGAGAGGAGGAATTTGGCCATTGCAAACACTACCAAAGGGGTGGTGTCATATTTCAGAATTCTGAACACCTCCTTGTAGTCCCTAAGGCCCCTAGACTTGCATAGCTGGATGATCCATTTTTTCCGTGCAATAGTGTATAAGGGGCAAAAGAGAACAACATGCAACTCTGATTCGCGAATATCAGAGCATAGGGGGCAAGAGCTAACGGGGTTTACAACGTTAGACCATCTATGGGTGAAATCTCTCAGTGGAAGGGAACCGTGTCTAAGCTGTATGTAAAGTTTCTTAGCCAAAGGAGGTTGGATCACGTCTAAGAAAACTTCAAATTGGGGACTACACTTAATATCCAGAAAGGTATCAGTGAGCCTACCCAGGGAGGACTGGAGTAGGATACCCTTCCTAAAAGATTTCAAAACCTCCCTCAATGAGTTCTTCGAGAATGTACAGCAGGTCACTTCCGGGGCGGACCATAGATTCCCCATCCCAATTAGGTTGCAAAGGTTCTTTATGTGGGCAAGCCAGGGGATCTTATCCGAATGACCCCTTGCCATAATGTCACCGAGATCGAGCCTATAGCTTTCCAACTCGGGCGTTGACCAAAGACGCCTCCAGAACTGAAGAGGACGATTCAGGGCAATCTCTTCTATGGGAATCAAATCTAAATCCCATCTCAGAGGGATTAATGGGGTGCTGACAGGTAGTTTCAGCAATCTCCTGATGAAGGAATTCTCAATAGATGAGAGGGAGGCGGGGGTGGAGTATCCCCATAATTCAGCACCATAAAGTGCTCCTCCTCTGGCTTGTGATTTGTAGATTTCCAACGGGGGGCCCAGAGGTTTGCACGAAGAGTTATTAAACACCTTCAGGATGCCCCCCCACTGATTGGGCTAGTCTCAAATTTGCCTTTGCCAAATGGGAACCCCAATTCATTTTGTCATTAAGGGTCACCCCCAAATAGTCAAACGTGGCGACCCTATCCAGCTCAACCTCTCCCAGTTTAGGGTGGGGGCAATTAAGCGAATTAGAACCAAACACCATAAATTTGGTCTTAGAGAGGTTCAGTTCCAGATCCCTGATTTTGCAAAAAGAGCAGAAGGCCTCTAATGTACGCTGTATGCCCATGTGAGATTGAGATAGCAAGAGCGTATCATCCGCGAACATCAGGGCCGGGACCTTACGACCCGCCAAAACAGGGGAGTCCAGGTTAGCGGAGCGCAGAAGATACTCTATCAGCCCATTGATAAAGAGGGAGAAAAGGGTGGGGGCCAGGACACAGCCCTGCCTCACACCCTTCTCTACCGGAAATGGCCTAGAAAGTTCCCCGCCTCTCCCATATCTCACCCTTGCATAGGTACCTAGGTGGAGTCGTTTGAATAGATGGCAAAGATAGGGGGGGGCACCCATCTCTAGCAAAATGGCCCAGAGTTTTTTCCTTTGCACCATATCAAAAGCGGACCGAAGGTCCACAAAGATCAAATACAAATTACCGGCGCCCATGCTGACTGTTTTCCAATAGATCAAAAGTAATCTAAATAGTTGATCAATAGTAGAAACCTTAGCTCGGAAACCCGCCTGTAGGGAGGTTAGAACATGTTGATCCTCCATCCAGAACTGCAGTCTGGATAATAGGACTCGAGCAAACAGCTTCTGAAGTACATCAATCAGGCTTATGGGGCGGTAGTTGGCTGGGTCCAATGGGGAGGATTTTTTGTGGATGGGAATGATTTCTGCACCCAACCAGGTGTCCGGGATTCTATGGCCCTGCAAAATAGCATTAAAATATACACATATATAAGGTGCCCAAATTTTTACATCACTTCGGTAGAGATCACCGGGGATCTTGTCGAGCCCCGGAGCTTTCCCTACCGAAAGGGAATTGAGGGCCAATTCAATCTCTGGGAGGGAAAAGAGGCTAGAATCAATTTCTGCCTGGCTCAGCAAGTCCATTGCAGTATCAATCTGTGTGAGGCCTACATCGTTACTAACCGAAGGGTTACTGGCCGAGAAGAGGGGTTGGAAATGGGCGAGCCAGACCTCCTCACTAAGATTAGGAAGTAATGCTGGGGTACTGGCTACCGAGCCCGATCGAACAATATTCCAGAACGCCCTCGAGTCACGGTCTGCTAGAGCTTGGAGTAAATTTTGCCACCTTAGATCCTCCCACTCGGCTTTAGCTTCCCTGATCAGGTCTTTATAGGTGGCCCTGGCTGCCCGGATACTGGGCAGGGTACCCTCTTTTACTTCTACTAGCAGGGCAGACTTAGCCCGCCTACAGGTACCATTGAACCAGCGCTCGGGCCTAAGAGGCCTTGATTTTGGGGCCGTGGGGTTATAGAAAAAACTGGCCAAACTACCAAGGAGATCCATATGGATAGTCTGGAGTTCGGAAAAACGGGACTGCGGAATATCCCCAGCAGGACTCAAAAGATGGAAAACTGCTTCCAGGGAGCGGGTCACGGCACTATATACATCAGCCAGCTTTAGATCATCAGACGCCACCCTTTCCCACCTGATCCGTCTGCCACCTGCCACTAGGACCAAATTCTCACTATGTAATGGAGATTGGGGCCTAGAAGATTCACTACCACCTAAATTGTTAATCAATTCCAGAGACAGTAGGTTGTGATCGCTGTCGGCCCGTGGGATGATAGAAAAAGAGGCCAAATGGCCCCAGAATTCTACGTTCACCAAAACATAATCGATGGACGAACAGCTCCCAGCTCTGTTAAAGGTGAAGGACCCCGGGACGTCCGGGCAGAGTCTACCATTGCAGGCCCGCAAGGAGTGTGCAATGGTAAGCCTATTAATCTCGAGGGCAAGGGGGGAGAGACGTTTAGCCGGGTGGGAAATAAGATCAGGGATTAGATAGATTTCGTCCACCTCACAGGAGGGGGAAGGGATCCCTGGAAGGGGTTCGAAGTGGCAATTAAGGTCTGCTCCAATTAGTTTATGGGACGCCTGTGGTAGAGAGTGTAGAACATTTTCCAGGGCGCCCAGAATCGACAAACCTAACTGGACCGGCTGGGGGCGCAAGTACACATTTATAACTACTAGTGAGTAGCTAGCGGGAAAGGTTAGTAGGAGGCATAGAATATCAGGGGACTTTGAATCCAATGGCTTTACTGAGCACCCCAGGTGTGTTGCAACCCAAACAACTAGCCCCCCTGAGGGTCTCCCTCGCAACCCCTGAACTGCTGGGGCTGCGAAAGATGCATAACCCACCCTCCGTGGTATAGACCGTAGCCAGGTTTCTTGAAATATACAGATGTCATATTTGTCCATTAACTCTCCCCACTCGGGATCAGAGAGTTTGGACTCTAAACCGGCCACATTCCAGGACCCAACTAATGGTTTCCGGTGAGGTATACAGGGTGAGCTGTCAACCGGAGGGATGGGAAAGGGGGGGCTATGGGAAGCTGAATGCACAGGGGGGTTCGACCCTAGAGAACCCACCAGAGCGCTGGGGGACAGAGACGATGGAGAAGGGGGCCCAGGGCCACTCACCGATCCCGGGGCAACCAGGGGCACCATCGTCCATGTATCATAAACATCCTCATCCTGGCTCCCCCCCACGGGCATAAGCTCTCCCTTACAAGGACTCGGATGTAGTGGTCAATCCACCGCATTTAGTGCACCATAGCGGTTTTCAACCGGGATGTTAAAGTGCAAATTGTGTGGGGCCTGGTGGAAGTAAGGTAAATCAGCTGAGACCAGAGTGTTGGAGATGGAATAGAAGTACCCCAAATGCAATGCCTCAATAGCACCCCTTCTGTAGTGCCCTCCCTGCATCAGAATGTGATCTACTACTCTGGGGTCCCTAAAATTAATCAGGACGCAGTCCCCCCCTATGTCTTTTGGGCGGGTCCCTAGCCAGTTAACCCTCCGAACGTGAAGGATCTCCCCTCTCCCTACTCCCTTTAATGGTCTATTTTTAGACAGCCAGTGGATGACTTTATTTTTTAGTTCAAGATAGGATTCCCCCCTTCCATTCATAACCGAAGGAACTCCTGTAAGAACGATCACATAAGGGGCTGCCTCCGGGGGAAGCTGGACCAGAAGATGAGGATCCTCTAAGCTCCGGAGGGGTCGGTCCCCCCCCTCAGGTAGGCGGGATCCGACCCCATCTGAATTCCGAGCAACTAAGTCCCTGCAGTGAGTTGGCTGCTCATGTGTTGGAACGACGGTAGGGACTCGGGGCACAGTCAGGGACAAATGAGGACCAGCGTTGTGGGAGGGGGCAGTTGGATGCACCATAGAGGGCTGTCCCGGATCCGTGGGCACCTGAATCGGGGGTAAAGGTGACTCAAATTGGGGGATAGAATTAGTTAGATTTACTTTGGAACTAACACCCTCCGAACTGCCCGAATTGGCCTTAGGGTCCTGTATAGGCTGCTTCTTCCCAAATCCTTTGGAGTTAACTAAGGAAACCAACCTGTCAATTCTGGATGACAGGGATTTAGCCAGAAGGTTTAGAGATTGGTCTATGTGTGACTGGAGCTCAATTAATAGGGTAGTCGCCCAGGTCGGAGGGATAGAAGTAGGGGGGTGATAATGGATCGGGGCCGAAAGGGGAGAGCTATCTGGAGCAGGGGCTGATAAGAGTCTCCTTTTTCTCAGTTTCTGTTTTTTTTGTTTTTTCCTTGGCTTAACCTGTTTTGTAGGGGCCACAATGGAAACAAAGGAGGATGTTGATAACCCTTCTTCCACTAGAGCTGGCTCATCTATTTGGGCCTGAGCGCACGGTAGTTGTGTGAATGAGGGCAGCATAGAAGACATAGCATCAGGATCCACCTGATATAAGGAAAAATCAGACAATCCATCTAGAGGGGGGGCCGTATTGAATGCCGGTGTGATCGACAGCCGTTTTTCTGTATTTTCAATGGCTGTAGCCACCACCCCGATTGTCTTTTGCAGCATCTTGTCTATTGCTGTAAGACTAGGGATCTGAGAAGTAGAGTTCGCTAGCTGTCGAGTCAACGGACGACTAGCTGTAGGTTTGGAGTGCTTCCCCATGATTCTAGTGTGTCCACAACACAAACAATGAAAAACTTATGGCACAAATCAGTAAAATCCAACAGTAAAAAGGAAGACACTCTAATCCAAAAAGAATGACTGACTATAATGAGTAAAATAAAGGTAGCCAAAAGAGTTCAAACACTACTGATCCGGGGAGGAAAGCTTAGAGGGGCGGCCCAGCCCGGCCTCCTCCGGCCCCGGACGGCCACAGACGGTCCCGCCCTTGTCCCGGGCTTCTCCCGGCGCCGCCCGCGCGCGGTCCCGCGACGCGGTGGTTCGCAGTGTTTTTCAAGCGCCTCCCGGCGCGAAAGAGCAGTGGGCGTGTTCGGGTTCGGAAGGATGGTAGTCCCCCTCCGTGCAGCGTCCGCGTTGGTAATGGCGGGAGCAGGAGGGAAACAGACAGCAGCAGTCCGGAAGGCAGTCCGGCAGAATCTCCCCTCGTCTCCAAACCAGGTAGGAACACCGCCCGCTCTGTCGATGGGTCGCAGTGTTTTTCAAGCGCCTCCCGGCGCGAAAGAGCAGTGGGCGTGTTCGGGTTCCGCTTCCCGTGGCGCCGCTAAGGATCCTGGGGATGGTAGTCCCCCTCCGTGCAGCGTCCGCGTTGGTAATGGCGGGAGCAGGAGGGAAACAGACAGCAGCAGTCCGGAAGGCAGTCCGGCAGAATCTCCCCTCGTCTCCAAACCAGGTAGGAACACCCCCCGTTGTGTTTTAGGGTTTAGGGTAGCGCAGTGGTGTTTTGGTAGTGTAGGGGGACGTGCTGGGGATAGTGTTTTAGGGTTTAGGGTACTGCAGTGGTGTTTGGGTAGTGTAGGGGGTCATGCTGGTGGCAGTGTTTTAGGGTTTAGGGTAGCTTAGAGGTGTTTGGGTAGTGTAGGGGGTTGTGCTGGTGGTAGTGTTTTAGGGTTTAGGGTAGTGCAGTGGTGTTTGGGTATTGTAGGTGGTCGTGCTGGGGTAGTGTTTTAGGGTTTAGGGTAGTGCAGTGGTGTTTGGGTTGTATAGGGGGTCATGCTGGGGTAGTGATTTAGGGTAGCGCAGTGGTGTTTGGGTAGTGTAGGGGGTCGTGCTGGGGGTAGTGTTTTAGGGTTTAGGGTACCGCAATGATGTTTGCGTAGTGTAGGGCGTCGTGCTGGGGTTAGTGTTTTAGGGTTTATGGTACCACAGTGATGTTTGCGTAGTATAGGGGGTCATGCTGGGGGTAGTGTTTTAGGGTTTAGGGTACCGCATTGATGTTTGGGTAGTGTAGGGTGTCGTGGTGGGGTTGTGTTTTAGGGTAGCGCAGAGGTGTTTTGGTAGTGTAGGGGGACGTGCTGGGGATAGTGTTTTAGGGTTTAGGGTACTGCAGTGGTGTTTGGGTAGTGTAGGGGGTCATGCCGGTGGCAGTGTTTTAGGGTTTTCGGTAGCGCAGTGGTGTTTAGGTAGTGTAGGGTGTTGTGCTGGGAGTGGTGTTTTGGGGTTTTGGGTTGCGCAGTGGTGTTTGGGTAGTTTAGGGTGTCATGCTGGTGGTAGTGTTTTAGGGTTTAGGGTAGTGCATTGGTGTTTGGGTAGTGTAGGGGGTTGTGCTGGGGTAGTGTTTTAAGGTTTAGTGTAGAGCAGTGGTGTTTGGGTAGTGTTGGGGGTCATGCTGGGGTAGTGTTTTAGGGTTTAGGGTAGTGCAGTCGTGTTTGGGTAGTGTAGGGGGTCGTGCTGGTGGTAGTGTTTTAGGGTTTATGATAGTGCATTGGTTTTTGGGTAGTGTAGGGGGTTGTGCTTGGGGTAGTGTATTAGGGTTTAGGGTACCGCTTTGATGTTTGGGTAGTGTAGGGGGTCGTGCTGGGGGTAGTGTTTTAGGGTTTAGGGTAGCACAGTGGTATGTGGGTAATGTAGGGGGTCATGCTGGGGTAGTGTTTTAGGGTTTAGAGTAGCGCAGTGGTGTTTAGGTAGTTTAGGGGGTATGCTGGGGGTGGTGTTTTAGGGTTTTGGGTAGCGCAGTGGTGTTTGGGTAGTGTAGGGGGTCATGCTGAGGGTGGTTTTTTGGAGTTATGGGTAGCGCAGTGGTGTTTGGGTAGTGTAGGGTGTCGTGCAGGTGGTAATGTTTTAGGGTTTAGAGTTGTACAGTGGTGTTTGGGTAGTGTAGGGGGTCGTGCTGGGGTAGTGTTTTAGGGTTTAGGGTAGTGCAGTGGTGTTTGTGTAGTATAGGGGGTCGTGCTTTAGGGTTTAGGGTAGTGCAGTGGTGTTTTGGTAGTGTAGGGGGTCGTGCTGGGATAGTGTTTTAGGGTTTAGGGTAGTGCAGTGGTGTTTGGGTAGTAAATGGGTCATGCTGGGGTAGTGTTTTAGGGTTTAGGGTAGCGCAGTGTTGTTTGGGTAGTGTAGGGGGTCCTGCTAGGGATAGTGTTTTAGGGTTTAGGGCACCGCAATGATGTTTGGATAGTGTAGGGGGTCCTGTTGGGGGTAGTGTTTTAGTGTTTAGGGTACCACAGTGATGTTTGGGTAGTGCAGGGTGTCGTGGTGGGGTAGTGTTTTAGGGTTTAGGGTAGTGCATTGGAGTTTAGGTAGTGTAGGGTGTTGTGCTGGGAGTGGTGTTTTGGGGTTTTGGGTTGCGCAGTGGTGTTTGGGTAGTTTAGGGTGTCATGCTGGTGGTAGTGTTTTAGGGTTTAGGGTAGTGCATTGGTGTTTGGGTATTGTAGGAGGTTGTGCTGGGGTACTGTTTTAGGGTTTTGGGTAGCGCAGTGGAGTTTGGGTAGTGTAGGGTGTCATGCTGGTGGTAGTGTTTTAGGGTTTAGGGTAGTGCATTGGTGTTTGGATAGTGTAGGGGGTTGTGCTGGGGTAGTGTTTTAAGGTTTAGTGTAGAGCAGTGGTGTTTGGGTAGTGTTGGCGGTCATGCTGGGGTAGTGTTTTAGGGTTTAGGGTAGTGCAGTCGTGTTTGGGTAGTGTAGGGGGTCGTGCTGGTGGTAGTGTTTTAGGGTTTATGATAGTGCATTGGTGTTTGGGTAGTGTAGGGGGTTGTGCTTGGGGTAGTGTATTAGGGTTTAGGGTACCGCTTTGATGTTTGGGTAGTGTAGGGGGTCGTGCTGGGGGTAGTGTTTTAGGGTTTAGGGTAGCACAGTGGTATGTGGGTAATGTAGGGGGTCATGCTGGGGTAGTGTTTTAGGGTTTAGAGTAGCGCAGTGGTGTTTGGGTAGTGTAGGGGGGTATGCTGGGGGTGGTGTTTTAGGGTTTTGGGTAGCGCAGTGGTGTTTGGGTAGTGTAGGGGGTCGTGCTGGGATAGTGTTTTAGGGTTTAGGGTAGTGCAGTGGTGTTTGGGTGGTAAATGGGTCATGCTGGGGTAGTGTTTTAGGGTTTAGGGTAGCGCAGTGGTGTTTGGGTAGTGTAGGGGGTCCTGCTAGGGATAGTGTTTTAGGGTTTAAGGCACCGCAGTGATGTTTGGATAGTGTAGGGGGTCATGTTGGGGGTAGTGTTTTAGGGTTTAGGGTACCGCATTGATGTTTGGGTAGTGTAGGGTGTCGTGGTGGGGTTGTGTTTTAGGGTAGCGCAGTGGTGTTTGGTAGTGTAGGGGGATGTGCTGGGGATAGTGTTTTAGGGTTTTCGGTAGCGCAGTGGTGTTTGGGTAGTGTAGGGGGTCGTGCTGGGAGTGGTGTTTTGGGGTTTTGGGTTGCGCAGTGGTGTTTGGGTAGTGTAGGGTGTCATGCTGGTGGTAGTGTTTTAGGGTTTAGGGTAGTGCATTGGTGTTTGGGTAGTGTAGGGGGTTGTGCTGGGGTACTGTTTTAGGGTTTTGGGTAGCGCAGTGGAGTTTGGGTAGTGTAGGGTGTCATGCTGGTGGTAGTGTTTTAGGGTTTAGGGTAGTGCATTGGTGTTTGGGTAGTGTACGGGGTTGTGCTGGAGTAGTGTATTAGGGTTTAGGGTACCGCTTTGATGTTTGGGTAGTGTAGGGGGTCGTGCTGGGGTATATTTAGGGTTTAGGGTAGTGCAGTGGTGTTTCGGTAGTGTAGGGGGTCGTGCTGGGGGCAGATTTAGGGTTTAGGGTAGTGCAGTGGTATTTGGGTAGTGTTTCGGGGTTCGTGCTGGGGTAGTGTTTTAAGGTTTAGTGTAGAGCAGTGGTGTTTGGGTAGTGTTGGGGGTCGTGCTGGGGTAGTGTTTTAGGGTTTAGGGTAGTGCAGTCTTGTTTGGGTAGTGTAGGGGGTCGTGCTGGGGGTAGTGTATTAGGGTTTAGGGTACCGCTTTGATGTTTGGGTAGTGTAGGGGGTCATGCTGGGGTATATTTAGGGTTTAGGGTAGTGCAGTGGTGTTTCGGTAGTGTAGGGGGTCGTGCTGGGGGCAGATTTAGGGTTTAGGGTAGTGCAGTGGTATTTGGGTAGTGTTTCGGGGTTCGTGCTGGGGTAGTGTTTTAGGGTTGAGGGTAGTGCAGTGGTGTTTGTGTAGTGTAGGGGGTCGTGTTGAGGGTAGTGTTTTAGGGTTTAGGATAGTGCAGTGGTGTCTGTGTAGTGTAGGGGGTTGTATTTTAGGGTTTAGGGTAGTGCAGTGGTGTTTGGGTAGTGTAGTGGGTTGTGCTGGGGTAAATTTAGGATTTAGGGTAGTGCAGTGGTGTTTGGGTAGTGTAGGGGGCGTGCTGGGGCAGATTTAGGGTTTAGGGTAGTGCAGTGGTATTTGGGTAGTGATTGGGGGTTTCGTGCTGGGGGTAGTGTTTTAGGGTTGAGGGTAGTGCAGTGGTGTTTGTGTAGTGTAGGGAGTCGTGCTGAGGGTAGTGTTTTAGGGTTTAGGGTAGTGCAGTGGTGTCTGTTTAGTGTAGGTGGTAGTGTTTTAGGGTTTAGGGTAGTGCAGTGGTGTTTGTGTAGTGTAGGGGGTCATGCTGGGGGTAGTGTTTTATGGTAAAGGGAAGTGCAGTGGTGTTTGTGGAGTATAGGGGTTGTGTTTTAGGGTTTAGTGTAGTGCAGTGGTGTTTGGGTAGTGTAGGGAGTCATGCTAGGGAATTATTTAGGGTTTAGGGTAGTGCAGTGGTGTTTGGGTAGTGTAGGTGGTTGTGCTGGGGTAGTGTTTTAGGGTTTCGGGTAGTGCAGTGGTGTTTGGGTTGTATAGGGGGTCATGCTGGGGTAGTGATTTAGGGTAGCGCAGTGGTGTTTGAGTAGTGTAGGTGGTCGTGCTGGGGGTAGTGTTTTAGGGTTTAGGGTACCGCAGTGATGTTTGCGTAGTGTAGGGCTTCGTGCTGGGGTTAGTGTTTTAGGGTTTATGGTACCACAGTGATGTTTGCGTAGTGTAGGGGGTCGTGCTGGGGGTAGTGTTTTAGGGTTTAGGGTACCGCATTGATGTTTGGGTAGTGTAGGGTGTCGTGGTGGGGTTGTGTTTTAGGGTAGCGCAGTGGTGTTTTGGTAGTGTAGGGGGATGTGCTGGGGATAGTGTTTTAGGGTTTTCGGTAGCGCAGTGGTGTTTGGGTAGTGTAGGGGGTCGTGCTGGGAGTGGTGTTTTGGGGTTTTGGGTTGCGCAGTGGTGTTTGGGTAGTGTAGGGTGTCATGCTGGTGGTAGTGTTTTAGGGTTTAGGGTAGTGCATTGGTGTTTGGGTAGTGTATGGGTCGTGCTGAGGGTAGTGTTTTAGGGTTTAGGGTACCGCACTGATGTTTGCATAGTGTAGGGCGTTGTGCTGGGTGTAGTGTTTTAGGGTTTAGGGTACCGCGGTGATGTTTGAGTAGTGTTAGGTGTCGTCGTGGGGTAGTGTTTTAGGGTTTAGGGTAGCGCAGTGGTGTTTGGGTAGTGTAGGGGGTGTGCTGAAGGTGGTGTTTTAGGGTTTTGGGAACCGCAGTGGTGTTTGGGTAGTGTAGGAGGTGATGCTGGGGGCAGTGTTTTAGGGTTTAGGGTAGCCCACTTGTGTTTGGGTTGTATAGGGTGTTGTGCCGGGGGTTGTTTTTTAGGGATAAGGGTAGTGCAGTGTTGTTTGGGTAGTGTAGGGGGTCGTGCTGGGACTAGTGTTTTATGGTTAAGGGTAGTGCAGTGGTGTTTGTGTAGTATAGCGGCTCGTGTTTTAGGGTTTAGGGTAGTGCAGTGGTGTGTGGGTAGTGTAGGGGGTCGTGTTGGGGTAGTGTTTTAGGGTTTAGGGTAGTGCAGTGGTGTTTGGGTAGTATAGGGGGTCGTGCTAGGGGTAGTGTTTTAGGGTTTAGGGCACCGCAGTGATGTTTGGATAGTGTAGGGGGTCATGTTGGGGGTAGTGTTTTAGGGTTTAGTGTACCGCAGTGATGTTTGGGAAGTGTAGGGTGTCGTGGTGGGGTAGTGTTTTAGGGTTCAGGATAGCACAGTGGTGTTTGGGTAGTGTCGGAGGTCGTGCTGGGGATAGTGTTATAGGGTTTAGGGTACGGCAGTGGTGCTTGGGTAGTGTAGTGGGTTGTGCTGGGGGTAGTGTTTTAGGGTTTAGGGTAGCGCAGTAGTGTCTGTGTAGTGTAGGGGGTAGTGTTTTAGGGTTTAGGGTAGTGCAGTGGTGTTTGTGTAGTATAGGGGGTCATGCTGGGGTAGTGTTTTATGGTTAAGGGTAGTGCAGTGGTGTTTGTGGTGTGTAGGGGATTGTGTTTTAGGGTTTAGGGTAGTGCAGTGGTGTTTGGGTAGTGTAGGGGGTCATGCTGGGGTAGTGTTTTAGGGTTTAGGGTAGTGCAGTGGTGTTTGGGTTGTATAGGGGGTTATGCTGGGGTAGTGTTTTAGGGTTTAGGTTAGGGCAGTGGTGTTTGGGTAATGTAGGGGGTCGGGCTGGGGGTAGTGTTTTAGGGTTTATGGTACCACAGTGATGTTTGCATAGTGTAGGGGGTCGTGCTGTGGGTAGTGTTTTAGGGTTTAGGGTACCGCATTGATGTTTTGGTAGTGTAGGGTATCGTGGTGGGGTTGTGTTTTAGGGTTTAGGGTAGCGCACTGGTGTTTGGGTAGTGTAGGGGGTCGTGCTGAGGGTAGTGTTTTAGGGTTTATGGTACCACAGTGATGTTTGCATAGTGTAGGGGGTCGTGCTGGGGGTAGTGTTTTAGGGTTTAGGGTACGACATTGATGTTTGGGTAGTGTAGGGTATCGTGGTGGGGTTGTGTTTTAGGGTTTAGGGTACTGCACTGGTGTTTGGGTAGTGTAGGGGGTCATGCTGGGGTAGTGTTTTAGGGTTTAGGGTAGTGCAGTGGTGTTTGGGTTGTATAGGGGGTTATGCTGGGGTAGTGTTTTAGGGTTTAGGTTAGGGCAGTGGTGTTTGGGTAATGTAGGGGGTCGGGCTGGGGGTAGTGTTTTAGGGTTTATGGTACCACAGTGATGTTTGCATAGTGTAGGGGGTCGTGCTGTGGGTAGTGTTTTAGGGTTTAGGGTACCGCATTGATGTTTTGGTAGTGTAGGGTATCGTGGTGGGGTTGTGTTTTAGGGTTTAGGGTAGCGCACTGGTGTTTGGGTAGTGTAGGGGGTCGTGCTGAGGGTAGTGTTTTAGGGTTTATGGTACCACAGTGATGTTTGCATAGTGTAGGGGGTCGTGCTGGGGGTAGTGTTTTAGGGTTTAGGGTACGACATTGATGTTTGGGTAGTGTAGGGTATCGTGGTGGGGTTGTGTTTTAGGGTTTAGGGTACTGCACTGGTGTTTGGGTAGTGTAGGTGGTCATGCTGGTAGCAGTGTTTTAGGGTTTAGGGTAGCGCAGTGGTGTTTGGGTAGTGTAGGGGGTGTGCGGGGGGTGGTGTTTTAGGGTTTTGGGTAGCGCAGTGGTGTTTGGGTAGTGTATGGGGTCGTGCTGGGAATGGTGATTTGGGGTTTTGGGTTGCGCAGTGGTGTTTGGTTAGTGTAGGGTGTCATACTGGTGGTATTGTTTTAGGGTTTAGGGTAGTGCATTGGTGTTTGGGTAGTGTAGGGGGTTTTGCTGGGGTAGTGTTTTAGGGTTTTGGGTAGCGCAGTGGTGTTTGGGTAGTGTAGGGTGTCGTGCTGAGGGTAGGGTTTTAGGGTAGTGCATTGATGTTTGGGTAGTGTAGGGGGGTGTGCTGGGGTAGTGTTTTAAGGTTTAGGGTAGCGCAGTGGTGTTTGGGTAGTGTTGGGGGTCGTGCTGGGGTAGTGTTTTAGGGTTTAGGATAGCGCAGTGGTGCTTAGGCAGTGTAGGGGGTCGTGCTGGGGTAAATTTAGGGTGTAGGGTAGTGCAGTGGTGTTTGGGTAGTGTAGGGGGTCATGCTGGGGGCAGATTTAGGGTTTAGGGTAGTGCAGTGGTAATTGGGTAGTGTTTGGGGGTTCGTGCTGGGGGTAGTGTTTTAGGGTTGAGGGTAGTGCAGTGGTGTTTGTGTAGTGTAGGGGGTCGTGCTGAGGCTAGTGTTTTAGGGTTTAGGATAGTGCAGTGGTGTCTTTGTAGTGTAGAGGGCGGTGTTTTAGGGTTTAGGGAAGTGCAGTGGTGTTTGTGTATTGTAGGGGGTCATGCTGGGGGTAGTGTTTTATGGTTAAGGGAAGTGCAATGGTGTTTGTGGAGTGTAGGGGGTTGTATTTTAGGGTTTAGGGTAGTGCAGTGTTGTTTGGGTAGTGTAGGGAGTCATGCTAGGGAATTATTTAGGGTTTAGGGTAGTGCAGTGCTGTTTGGGTAGTGTAGGGGGTCGTGCTGGGGTAGTGTTTTAGGGTTTTGGGTAGTGCAGTGGTGTTTGGGTTGTATAGGGCTCATGCTGGGGTAGTGATTTAGGGTAGCGCAGTGGTGTTTGGGTAGTGTTGGGGGTTGTGCTGGGGGTATTGTTTTAGGGTTTAGGGTAGTGCAGTGGTGTTTGGCTTGTGTAGGGCATCGTGCTGAGGTTAGTGTTTTAGGGTTTATGGTACCACAGTGATGATTGCGTAGTGTAAGGGGTCGTGCTGGGGGTAGTGTTTTAGGGTTTAGGGTACTGCATTGATGTTTGGGTAGTGTAGGGTGTCGTGGTGGGGTTGTGTTTTAGGGTTTAGGGTAGCGCAGTGGGGTTTTGGTAGTGTAGGGGGACGTGCTGGGGATAGTGTTTTAGGGTTTAGGGTACTACAGTGGTGTTTGGGTAGTGTAGGGGGTCATGCCGTTGGCAGTGTTTTAGGGTTCAGTGTAGCACAGTGGTGTTTGGGTAGTGTAGGGGGCGTGCGGGTGGTTTTTTAGGGTTTTTGGGTAGCACAGTGGTGTTTGGGTAGTGTAGGGGGTCGTGCTGGAAGTGGTGTTTTGGGGTTTTGGTTGCGCAGTGGTGTTTGGGTAGTGTAGGGTGTCATGCTGGTGGTAGTGTTTTAGGGTTTAGGGTAGTGCATTGGTGTTTGGGTAGTGTAGGGGGTTGTGCTGGGGTAGTGTTTTAGGGTTTTGGGTAGCACAGTGGTGTTTGGGTAGTGTAGGGTGTTGTGCTGGTGGTAGTGTTTTAGGGTTTAGGGTAGCACAGTGGTATGTGGGTAATGTAGGGGGTCATGATGGGGTAGTGTTTTAGGGTTTAGAGTAGCGCAGTGGTGTTTGGGTAGTGTAGGGGGTATGCTGGGGGTGGTGATTTAGGGTTTTGGGTAGCGCAGTGGTGTTTGGGTAGTGTAGGGGGTCATGCTGAGGGTGGTTTTTTGGAGTTATGGGTAGCGCGGTGGTGTTTGGGTAGTGTAGGGTGTCGTGCAGGTGGTAGTGTTTTAGGGTTTAGGGTTGTACAGTGGTGTTTGGGTAGTGTAGGGGGTCGTGCTGGGGTAGTGTTTTAGGGTTTAGTGTAGTGCAGTGGTGTTTGTGTAGTATAGGGGGTCGTGCTTTAGGGTTTAGGGTAGTGCAGTGGTGTTTTGGTAGTGTAGGGGGTCGTGCTAGGATAGTGTTTTAGGGTTTAGGGTAGTGCAGTGGTGTTTGGGTAGTAAATGGGTCATGCTGGGGTAGTGTTTTAGGGTTTAGGGTAGCGCAGTGGTGTTTGGGTAGTGTAGGGGGTCCTGCTAGGGATAGTGTTTTAGGGTTTAAGGCACCGCAGTGATGTTTGAATAGTGTAGGGGGTCATGTTGGGGGTAGTGTTTTAGTGTTTAGGGTACTGCAGTGATGTTTGGGTAGTGCAGGGTGTCGTGGTGGGGTAGTGTTTTAGGGTTTAGGATAGCACAGTGGTGTTTGGGTAGTGTAGGGGGTCGTGCTGGGGATAGTGTTTTAGTGTTTAGGGTACCGCAGTGGTGTTTGGGTAGTGTAATGGGTTGTGCTGTGGGTAGTGTTTTAGGGTTTAGGGTAGTGCAGTAGTGTCTGTGTAGTGTAGGGGGTAGTGTTTTATGGTTTAGGGTAGTGCAGTGGTGTTTGTGTAGTGTAGGGGGTCATGCTGGGGTAGTGTTTTATGGTTAAGGGTAGTGCAGTGATGTTAGTGGAGTGTAGGGGATAGTGTTTTAGGGTTTAGGGTAGTGCAGTGGTGTTTGGGTAGTGTAGGGGGTCATGCTGGGGTAGTGTTTTAGGGTTTAGGGCAGTGCAGTGGTGTTTGGGTAGTATAGGGGTTATGCTGGGGTAGTGTTTTAGGGTTTAGGGTAGTGCAGTGGTGTTTGGGTAGTGTAGGGGGTCGTGCTGGGGGTAGTGTTTTAGGGTTTATGGTACCACAGTGATGTTTGCATAGTGTAGGGGATCGTGCTGGGGGTAGTGTTTTAGGGTTTAGGGTACCGCATTGATGTATGGGTAGTGTAGGTTATCGTGGTGGGGTTGTATTTTAGGGTTTAGGGTAGCGCAGTGGTGTTTTGGTAGTGTAGGGGGACGTGCTGGGGATAGTGTTTTAGGGTTTAGGGTACTGCAATGGTGTTTGGGTAGTGTAGGGGGTCATGCTGGTGGCAGTGTTTTAGGGTTTAGGGTAGCGTAGAGGTGTTTGGGTAGTGTAGGGGGCGTGCGGGGTGGTGTTTTAGGGTTTTGGGTAGCGCAGTGGTGTTTGGGTAGTGTAGGGGGTCGTGCTGGGAGTGGTGTTTTGGGGTTTTGGGTTGCGCAGTGGTGTTTGGGTAGTGTAGGGTGTCATGCTGGTGGTAGTGTTTTAGGGTTTAGGGTAGTGCATTGGTGTTTGGGTAGTGTAGGGGGTTGTGCTGGGGTAGTGTTTTAGGGTTTTGGGTAGCGCAGTGGTGTTTGGGTAGTGTAGGGTGTCGTGCTGGTGGTAGTGTTTTAGGGTTTAGGGTAGTGCATTGGTGTTTGGGTAGTGTAGGGGTGTGTGCTGGGGTAGTGTTTTAAGGTTTAGGGTAGCGCAATGGTGTTTGGGTAGTGTTGGGGGTCATGCTGGGGTAGTTTTTTAGGGTTTAGGGTAGCACAGTGGTGTTTGGGTAGTGTAGGGGGTCGTGCTGGGGGCATTTAGGGTTTAGGGTAGTGCAGTGGTATTTGGGTAGTGTTTGGGGGTTTGTGCTGGGGTAGTGTTTTAGGGTTGAGGGTAGTGCAGTGGTGTTTTGGTAATGTAGGGGGACGTGCTAGGGATAGTGTTTTAGGGTTTAGGGTACTACAGTGGTGTTTGGGTAGTGTAGGGGGTCATGCCGGTGGCAGTGTTTTAGGGTTTAGAGTAGCACAGTGGTATGTGGGTAATGTAGGGGGTCATGCTGGGGTAGTGTTTTAGGGTTTAGGGTAGCGGAGTGGTTTTTGGGTAGTATAGGGGGCGTGCTGGGAGTGGTGTTTTGGGGTTTTGGGTTGCGCAGTGGTGTTTGGGTAGTGTAGGGTGTCATGCTGGTGGTAGTGTTTTAGGGTTTAGGGTAGTGCATTGGTGTTTGGGTAGTGTAGGGGGTTGTGCTGGGGTAGTGTTTTAGGGTTTTGGGTGGCGCAGTGTTGTTTGGGTAGTGTAGGGTGTCGTGCTGGTGGTAGTGTTTTAGGGTTTAGGGTAGTGCATTGGTGTTTGGGTAGTGTAGGTGTTGGACCCGGCCTCATAACATGGCTTTACTGGTCCCCACACCACCTAACCTGGTGCCGGCAGCCCCAATCCCCCGGCCTCACCAAGCCTTTCCACCAAGAACACACGCACTCGACCCGGACATCCTCATCCATGGCCTCTGTCCTTTCGGCCACCCCGGGCCCGCGGGCCCACTTCATGCACCAAGATGGCCGCCCGGCCCCAGCGCGACCCGGGCCTAGAGGCGCCACTCCGGCTGGAGGACATCACGCTTCCAGGGGTTGAGAGAGGGAGGAGCAGTTTCTATCGCACCTCTGAACTCCCCTGGGACGATGGGTTTCGATCGGCCCTCCGGCCTCCCTGAAGGCTGGCTCCACGCCTGCTGGGTGTCTGGGACTCCTCCCGACCCAGCTCTGAAAGGATCAAAAGACAATGGCAGGAAACCCCGACAAGCGACCCCCAGGTGACAAGACCCCTGCCTGCACAGACTCCGGACATCAAAGAGGGGCCGACCTATAACAAGGGGTGCTCTGGGACTGTCCGGCAGATTCGACGCTGGAACAACGAGAGCCTGCTGACGCGGTCGCGGCTCCTGGAACTTAGAACTACCTGAGCCCTGCTGAGTGACTCGCGGCTCCCTGAAGATCGTAAGACCTCCGAACTGCACCTGAGCCCTGCTGAGTGACTCGCGGCTCCCTGAAGATCGTAAGACCTCCGAACTGCACCTGAGCCCTGCTGAGTGACTCGCGGCTCCCTGAAGATCGTAAGACCTCCGAACTGTACCTGAGCCTGCTGAGTGACTCGCGGCTCCCTGAAGATCGTAAGACCTCCGAACTGCACCTGAGCCCTGCTGAGTGACTCGCGGCTCCCTGAAGATCGTAAGACCTCCGAACTTGTACTTGAGCCTGCTGAGTGACTCGCGGCCCCCTGAAGATCGTAAAACCTCCGAACTGGTACCTGAGCCCGCTGAGTGACTCGCGGCTTCCACAGACTCCACTGGTCCCGCCGGACCCCACGACAACTAGCCTACCCCCCAGCTCGAGGATTGTGAGCTGTGCGCCGGGTACATCCTTACCTTGAGCCTTTGTGCCAAAGACTGTCCCGCTACCCCCTATCCCTTCCGAGACTCATTGAGCCCGCGCTCTCCTTGTACATATTTGCAGTGCTAACCTGTTTGATAAAGATTGATTCCTAAGGACGCACGGTGTGGTAATTCTGTGTCGTGTGGTGCCAGAAGTACGAACCTCGATCCGAGATTTCTCCTCCTGAGGAGTCTCCCGCCAGTGCCCGGCTACGATACTTTGAGGGTGGGTCTCAGGGTAGTCAGGACCCCCTTTCCGGGCTCCTCTGAGGTCGCCGTCTAACATTGGTGGCAGCGGTGGGATTCGGGCCCATCACCGAGAGATCGTACTGTGAACGACGGACGCACTACCAACAAAGATGGCAGAAGGAAACACCATGATCCCCGCCGAAATCAACGCCAACAGGGTGTTCCAGGTGGAACAACTAGAAGAATACACACACAAAGAACTAAAGCAATTCTGCAAAGAACTTAGAATCGCTACCACCGGTCTCAACACCAAGGAAGATTTGCAGAAAGCACTGAAAGCCTGGGTGGATACCGGGGCCTCCCGCCCGGAAGACATGGGGGAGCGCCCCGACGAGGCCGAACCCCCCCAAGGCGAAAGCAGCAGCAATCAGGTGCGAAGCATCGTACCAGACGGGGGCCTGTCCCCGGAGGAACTCGCGGACAGAGAGAGAAGCCGCAATCACGAACTCGAGCTAGCTAAACTCAAAATCGAAGGCAAATTAAAGTTAGCAGAGAAAAAGCTAGCAGTAGAGCAAATGCGCGTGCAAGGCGAGCTAGAAGAGAAGAAGCTCCAACGGGAACACGAAGGAAGGAAGCTCCAACTGGAGCACGAACGCAGCTTGAATGAAATCGAACTCAAGGCCAGAAGTGAGGAAGGGAGGCCCCCGGGAAACCGGGAGGCGACCTCCCCAGCGGAACAGAAGGTCCACATCCCCAAGGATGTGGTCAAGGAATATTATAAAAACGATGACATTCAGCAATGGTTCAGGGCCTACGAGGTCGCCATGACCTCCCATCGGGTCCCGCAGAAGGACTGGGGGGCAGGGTTGTGGGGACGGTTTCTGAGCGAAGGAAGAGACACCCTGCTCGACCTACCCCTCTCTCTGCAGACCTCCTACAGCCACATGAAAGAGGCTCTACTCACAAGGTACGGTCTCACCCCCGAGATGTACCGTCAGCGATTCCGGGACTGCAGGAAAATCCCGGGCACCACCTGGGTGGAATATGTAAACTTTTTTAGTCGGGCCTTCGATGGGTGGGTCAAGGGCAGCAAAGTCACCACCCTTGAGGAACTCACCGACCTCCTATTGTGGGAACACCTGGCTGCGAACTGCTTTGTGGAACTACGCCAGCATCTGCTTGACAGCAAACTCACCGATCCCAGGAAGCTGGCGGTGGAAGCAGACCGCTGGACCAACACCAGGGTCACCCGGGGCATGGTAGGAGAATACCCCCGAGCCAGTCAGGGGCCACCCCGCCAGAGAGGAGGGGGGAACCAGGGAGGCCAGAGAGAGTCCCAGCCTAGTCCCCCGAAGACCCAATCTCCACCTTTCCCAGCGCCCCCCCCACCAGTAACCGGACCCCCCGGGAGACGGGGACACAGGGTAACCGTCACTTGTTTCCGTTGCCAGAAGCCCGGGCACTACGCCAATGACCCAGAGTGCCCCATGGCCACCCAAAACACCCCTGCAAGACAGATAGCCAACGTAGCTCTGGGGGAGGAGGTTGAGGAAACCGGGGAGTGGGAACCCGCAGCCATGGCCCTAGTATCCCTGGGAGATAGGGAGATGGTCCCTGGTAGCCTCCTGCCCTCCAACACGAAGAAATACGGGCAGCTCGTTAAGATCAATGGCCACCAAATAGAGGCCCTGCGGGACACCGGGGCCAGCATCACCGGTGTCCTCAGGCACTTAGTCCCCGAGGAGCATATCCTCCCCAACGTCTTTTGCCCAGTCATTTCCGCCGATAATAGAGAGAGCATGTGTCAGGTAGCTCTGGTGCCGTTTGAGTGGGGTGGAGTGATAGGTAAACTGAGGGTTGCCGTAAGAACCTCCCAGCCGGTCGACTGCCTCCTAGGGAACGACCTGGAGAGTTCTCCCTGGAAGCACGTCGAACGCAAGGCCCACCTAGAGATGATGGGGCTCCCCGAGTGGGTGTGCGCCACCACCCGCTCTATGTCAGCCCGACTCACCCCCCTGGGAGAAGTCGAAGACGCCCCGACCGAAGAAGTCAGAGCAGTAACCCCCGAGGGTCCTCCCGTCCCCCCATCGGAGGGGCCCGTCGCCAGCGACGAGCCCTCCCTGTCCGACACCGCCCCGGTCCCTGAGTTAGGCGATCTACCCGAGTTGGCCCAATGGCGCCACGAGGGTGGGCCCACCCGGGAGGAGTTTTGCCGGGAGCAAGCCACCTGTCCTTCCCTGGTCGGACTGCGGCGCCAGGCCGAGGGCCAAGCCGCAGGCGACCAAACTGGCACGCACCGAATTTATTGGGAGAATAGCATTTTGTATAGTGAGCAGAAGTCGGTGGAGCTGGGATCCGGATGGGTGCTGGTGGTACCCCTCCGCTTCCGAGACTTCCTCCTGGGCTTAGCCCACGACGTCCCCCTTGCCGGCCACCTGGGTCAAGACAAGACCTACAGCCGTCTCGTGACCCATTTTTACTGGCCTAAGATGAGAGCAGCCGTAGAAGCCCACTGCAAGTCCTGTCCCACGTGCCAAGCTAGCGGGAAGAGTGGGGGGAAGCGCAAGGCTCCCCTCCAACCCTTCCCGGTCGTCAGTACCCCCTTTGAACGAGTCGGGATCGACATCGTGGGGCCCCTGGACCCCCCCACCTCCCAAGGTCACCGTTTTATCCTGGTCCTGGTGGATCACGCCACCCGATACCCTGAGGCGATCCCCCTACGCACCGTCACGGCCCCGTAGTGGGCCGGGCCCTGATGGGGATCTTTTCCCGGGTAGGGTTCCCCCGCGAGGTCGTGAGCGATCGCGGCACTAATTTTATCTCGAGGTACATGACGTCCCTGTGGCAACAATGTGGAGTGTCCTACAAATTCACTACCCCGTACCATCCCCAAGGGAACGGCCTAGTAGAGAGGTTTAACCGGACTCTGAAAGGGATGATCACCGGCCTAGAAGAGCCCCTCCGGCGTAAGTGGGACGTCCTGCTCCCCTGCCTCTTGTTCGCTTACCGAGAGGTCCCCCAGAAGTCCCTAGGGTTCAGCCCGTTTGAGTTGCTCTATGGACACCCCGTCCGAGGTCCCCTCAGCTTGGTTAAGAAAGGGTGGGAGGCGACACCCCAGACCACCCCACGAGATGTGTTCCACTATGTTCTGACCCTCCGGAACCAGACCAGGAAGTTCCGAGCACTGGCCGAGGCCAACCTAGAGACAAGCCAAGAAGAGATGAAGCGCTGGTACGACCAGAATGCCACTCTGGTCGAGTTCCAGCCGGGCCAACAAGTATGGGTCATGGCTCCCGTGAAGCCAGGCGCCCTCCAGGACAGGTGGACCGGGCCCTACAAAGTGATTGAGCGGAAGAGTCAAGTCACATACTTGGTGGACGTCCAGTCGCCTCGGGATCCCCTCCGGGTCCTTCACGTGAACCGCCTCAAGCCTCACTTCGTGCGGACAGAACTAAGCCTCCTGCTGGCCACCGATGACGGGGCCGAAGATGAGTCCGATCCCCTCCCGGACCTCCTGTGTGTCAAGGAGCAGGATGGCTCCGTGGAGGGAGTGAGTCTCTCCCCAGCCCTCACTGCCCAGCAACAAGAGGACTGTCGCCAGCTACTAGGACAATTTGCCGACCTCTTCTCCCTGATCCCCCGAGTCACCGACTGGTATGTCCATGACGTGGACACCGGGGACAGCCCGCCGGTGAGACACCGAGCCTACCGGGTCCCCGACCGGGTCCGGTCCTGCATTCAAGCTGAAGTCTCAAAGATGTTGACCATGGGAGTGATCGAGCCATCTGACAGTCCCTGGGCCAGCCCCGTGGTCCTGGTCCCGAAGGCAGCGGCCCCCGGTGTCGCCCCCGAGCTCCGGTTCTGTGTGGACTACCGGGGGCTCAATGACGTCACCCGAGCCGATGCCCACCCCATTCCACGAGCCGACGAGCTCATTGACCGACTCGGGGCAGCCCGGTTCCTCAGCACCTTCGACCTCACCTGCGGATACTGGCAGATTGCGCTCACCGAGGGGGCCAAGGAGCGGTCTGCCTTCTCCACCCCAGATGGGCATTACCGCTTCCGCGTAATGCCCTTCGGAATGAAAAATTCCCCGTCCACCTTCCAGCGACTGGTGAATAGAGTCCTGGCCGGGCTAGAACAGTTCAGCGCGGCCTATCTGGACGACATCGCCGTTTTCAGTTCCGGATGGAGTGAGCACCTCCAGCACCTCCGGAGGGTGCTAACCGCCCTGCGCCAGGCAGGCCTGACAGTAAAAGCCAGCAAGTGCCAAATTGGGCAAGGATCAGTAGTCTACCTGGGGCACCAGGTCGGGAGTGGCCAGGTCGCCCCTCTACAACCAAAGATCGACGCCATCGTGGCCTGGGAACCCCCCACCACCCAAACGGAGGTCCGAGCCTTTCTGGGCCTCACTGGCTACTACCGCAGATTCATCAAGGGGTATGGCAGCCTTGTCGGCCCCCTCACAGAACTCACATCCAAAAAACAGCCAAAAAAGGTTCAGTGGACAACCGCCTGCCAGGAGGCGTTCGATGCCCTAAAGAAGGCTATGTGCACGGCCCCCGTCCTCCAGGCTCCCGACTACTCCAAGGAGTTTGTAGTCCAGACCGATGCCTCCGAGCATGGCATTGGGGCCGTCCTGTCCCAGATGAATGACCAAGGCCTGGACCAGCCCGTCGCCTTCCTCAGTCGGCGGCTGTTGCCCAGAGAACAGCGATGGAGTACCATTGAGCGCGAAGCCTTTGCCGTGGTCTGGGCACTCAAGAAACTACGCCCTTACCTGTTCGGCACACATTTCAAAGTCCAAACCGATCATCGGCCCTTGCGATGGCTCATGCAGATGCGGGGAGAAAACCCCAAGCTACTGCGGTGGTCAATCTCCCTTCAGGGGATGGATTTCACCGTGGAACACCGCCCTGGGACGGACCACGCCAACGCCGATGGCCTCTCCTGGTTCTTCCGCCTCAGCGAAGAGAACCCCCCAAGATGATGGGCAGTTCTCTCCGGCTTTCAGCTGGGGGGGACGCGTGTTGGACCCGGCCTCATAACATGGCTTTACTGGTCCCCACACCACCTAACCTGGTGCCGGCAGCCCCAATCCCCCGGCCTCACCAAGCCTTTCCACCAAGAACACACGCACTCGACCCGGACATCCTCGTCCATGGCCTCTCTCCTTTCGGCCACCCCGGGCCCGCGGGCCCACTTCATGCACCAAGATTGCCCCCCAGTCCCCAGCGCAACCCGGGCCTAGAGGCGCCACTCCGGCTGGAGGACATCACGCTTCCAGGGGTTGAGAGAGGGAGGAGCAGTTTCTATCGCACCTCTGAACTCCCCTGGGACGATGGGTTTCGATCGGCCCTCCGGCCTCCCTGAAGGCTGGCTCCACGCCTGCTGGGTGTCTGGGACTCCTCCCGACCCAGCTCTGAAAGGATCAAAAGACAATGGCAGGAAACCCCGACAAGCGACCCCCAGGTGACAAGACCCCTGCCTGCACAGACTCCGGACATCAAAGAGGGGTCGACCTATAACAAGGGGTGCTCTGGGACTGTCCGGCAGATTCGACGCTGGAACAACGAGAGCCTGCTGACGCGGTCGCGGCTCCTGGAACTTAGAACTACCTGAGCCCTGCTGAGTGACTCGCGGCTCCCTGAAGATCGTAAGACCTCCGAACTGCACCTGAGCCCTGCTGAGTGACTCGCGGCTCCCTGAAGATCGTAAGACCTCCGAACTGCACCTGAGCCCTGCTGAGTGACTCGCGGCTCCCTGAAGATCGTAAGACCTCCGAACTGTACCTGAGCCTGCTGAGTGACTCGCGGCTCCCTGAAGATCGTAAGACCTCCGAACTGCACCTGAGCCCTGCTGAGTGACTCGCGGCTCCCTGAAGATCGTAAGACCTCCGAACTTGTACTTGAGCCTGCTGAGTGACTCGCGGCCCCCTGAAGATCGTAAAACCTCCGAACTGGTACCTGAGCCCGCTGAGTGACTCGCGGCTTCCACAGACTCCACTGGTCCCGCCGGACCCCACGACAACTAGCCTACCCCCCAGCTCGAGGATTGTGAGCTGTGCGCCGGGTACATCCTTACCTTGAGCCTTTGTGCCAAAGACTGTCCCGCTACCCCCTATCCCTTCCGAGACTCATTGAGCCCGCGCTCTCCTTGTACATATTTGCAGTGCTAACCTGTTTGATAAAGATTGATTCCTAAGGACGCACGGTGTGGTGTTTCTGTGTCGTGTGGTGCCAGAAGTACGAACCTCGATCCGAGATTTCTCCTCCTGAGGAGTCTCCCGCCAGTGCCCGGCTACGATACTTTGAGGGTGGGTCTCAGGGTAGTCAGGACCCCCTTTCCGGGCTCCTCTGAGGTCGCCGTCTAACAGTAGGGGTGTGTGCTGGGGTAGTGTTTTAAGGTTTAGGGTAGCGCAGTTGTGTTTGGGTAGTGTTGGGGGTCGTGCTGGGGTAAATTTAGGGTTTAGGGTAGTGCAGTGGTGTTTGGGTAGTGTAGGGGGTCGTGCTGGGGGCATTTAGGGTTTAGGGTAGTGCAGTGGTATTTGGGTAGTGTTTGGGGGTTCGTGCTGGGGTAGTGTTTTAGGGTTGAGGGTAGTGCAGTGGTGTTTGTGTAGTGTAGGGGGTCGTGCTGAGGGTAGTGTTTTAGGGTTTAGGATAGTGCAGTGGTGTCTGTGTAGTGTAGGGGGTAGTGTTTTAGAGTTTAGTTTAGTACAGTGGTGTTTGTGTAGTGTAGGGGGTCATGCTGGGGTTAGTGTTTTATGGTTAAGGGAAGTGCAGTGGTGTTTGTGGAGTGTAGGGGGTTGTATTTTAGGGTTTAGGGTAGCGCAGTGGTGTTTGGGTAGTGTAGGGGGTCGTGCTGGGGGTAGTGTTTTAGGGTTTAGGGTACCACAGTTATGTTTGCATAGTGTAGGGCGTTGTGCTTGGGGTAGTGTTTTAGGGTTTAGGGTACCGCAGTGATGTTTGAGTAGTGTTAGGTATCGTCGTGGGGTAGTGTTTTAGGGTTTAGGGTAGCGCAGTGGTGTTTGGGTAGTGTAGGGGGTGTGCTGGAGGTGGTGTTTTAGGGTTTTCGGAACCGCAGTGGTGTTTGGGTAGTGTAGGGGGTCTTGCTGGGGGCATTTAGGGTTTAGGGTAGTGCAGTGGTATTTGGGTAGTGTTTGGGGGCTCGTGCTGGGGTAGTGTTTTAGGGTTGAGGGTAGTGCAGTGGTGTTTGTGTAGTGTAGGGGGTCGTGCTGAGGGTAGTGTTTTAGGGTTTAGGATAGTGCAGTGGTGTCTGTGTAGTGTAGGGGGTAGTGTTTTAGAGTTTAGTTTAGTACAGTGGTGTTTGTGTAGTGTAGGGGGTCATGCTGGGGTTAGTGTTTTATGGTTAAGGGAAGTGCAGTGGTGTTTGTGGAGTGTAGGGTGTTGTATTTTAGGGTTTAGGGTAGCGCAGTGGTGTTTGGGTAGTGTAGGGGGTCGTGCTGGGGGTAGTGTTTTAGGGTTTAGAGTACCACAGTTATGTTTGCATAGTGTAGGGCGTTGTGCTTGGGGTAGTGTTTTAGGGTTTAGGGTACCGCAGTGATGTTTGAGTAGTGTTAGGTATCGTCGTGGGGTAGTGTTTTAGGGTTTAGGGTAGCGCAGTGGTGTTTGGGTAGTGTAGGGGGTGTGCTGGAGGTGGTGTTTTAGGGTTTTCGGAACCGCAGTGGTGTTTGGGTAGTGTAGGGGGTCATGCTGGGGGCAGTGTTTTAGGGTTTAGGGTAGCCCACTTGTTTTTGGGTCGTATAGGGTGTTGTGCCGGGGGTAGTTTTTTAGGGATAAGAGTAGTGCAGTGTTGTTTGGGTAGTGTAGGGGGTCGTGCTGGGGCTAGTGTTTTAGGGTTAAGGGTAGTGCAGTGGTGTTTGTGTAGTATAGGGGCTCGTGTTTTAGGGTTTAGGGTAGTGCAGTGGTGTTTGGGCAGTGTAGGGGGTTGTGCTGGGGTAGTGTTTTAGGGTTTAGGGTAGTGCAGTGGTGTTTGGGTAGTATAGGGGTCATGCTGGGGTAGTGTTTTAGGGTTTAGGGTAGCGCAGTGGTGTTTGGGTCGTATAGGGGGTCATGCTATGGGTAGTGGTTTAGGGCACCACAGTGATGTTTGGATAGTGTAGGGGGTCATGTTGGGGGTAGTGTTTTAGGGTTTAGGGTACCGCAGTGGTGTTTGGGTAGTGTAGTGGGTTGTGCTGGGGGTAGTGTTTTAGGGTTTAGGGTAGCGCAGTAGTGTTTGGGTATTGTAGGGGGTCGTGCTGGGGATAGTGTTATAGGGTTTAGCATACCACAGTGGTGTTTGGGTAGTGTAGTGGGTTGTGCTGGGGGTAGTGTTTTAGGGTTTAGGGTAGCGCAGTAGTGTCTGTGTAGTGTAGGGGGTAGTGTTTTAGGGTTTAGGGTAGTGCAGTGGTGTTTGTGTAGTGTAGGGGGTCATGCTGGGGTAGTGTTTTATGGTTAAGGGTAGTGCAGTGGTGTTTGTGGTGTGTAGGGGATTGTGTTTTAGGGTTTAGGGTAGTGCAGTGGTGTTTGGGTAGTGTAGGGGGTCATGCTGGGGTAGTGTTTTAGGGTTTAGGGTAGTGCAGTGGTGTTTGGGTTGTGTAGGGGGTTATGCTGGGGTAGTGTTTTAGGGTTTAGGGTAGGGCAGTGGTGTTTGGGTAATGTAGGGGGTCGTGCTGGGGGTAGTGTTTTAGGGTTTATGGTACCACAGTGATGTTTGCATAGTGTAGGGGGTCGTGCTGTGGGTAGTGTTTTAGGGTTTAGGGTACCGCATTGATGTTTTGGTAGTGTAGGGTATCGTGGTGGGGTTGTGTTTTAGGGTTTAGGGTAGCGCACTGGTGTTTGGGTAGTGTAGGGGGTCGTGCTGAGGGTAGTGTTTTAGGGTTTATGGTACCACAGTGATGTTTGCATAGTGTAGGGGGTCGTGCTGGGGGTAGTGTTTTAGGGTTTAGGGTACGACATTGATGTTTGGGTAGTGTAGGGTATCGTGGTGGGGTTGTGTTTTAGGGTTTAGGGTACTGCACTGGTGTTTGGGTAGTGTAGGTGGTCATGCTGGTAGCAGTGTTTTAGGGTTTAGGGTAGCGCAGTGGTGTTTGGGTAGTGTAGGGGGCGTGCGGGGGGTGGTGTTTTAGGGTTTTGGGTAGCGCAGTGGTTTTTGGGTAGTGTATGGGGTCGTGCTGGGAATGGTGATTTGGGGTTTTGGGTTGCGCAGTGGTGTTTGGTTAGTGTAGGGTGTCATACTGGTGGTATTGTTTTAGGGTTTAGGGTAGTGCATTGGTGTTTGGGTAGTGTAGGGGGTTTTGCTGGGGTAGTGTTTTAGGGTTTTGGGTAGCGCAGTGGTGTTTGGGTAGTGTAGGGTGTCGTGCTGATGGTAGGGTTTTAGGGTAGTGCATTGGTGTTTGGGTAGTGTAGGGGGGTGTGCTGGGGTAGTGTTTTAAGGTTTAGGGTAGCGCAGTGGTGTTTGGGTAGTGTTGGGGGTCGTGCTGGGGTAGTGTTTTAGGGTTTAGGATAGCGCAGTGGTGCTTGGGCAGTGTAGGGGGTCGTGCTGGGGTAAATTTAGGGTTTAGGGTAGTGCAGTGGTGTTTGGGTAGTGTAGGGGGTCATGCTGGGGGCAGATTTAGGGTTTAGGGTAGTGCAGTGGTATTTGGGTAGTGTTTGGGGGTTCGTGCTGGGGGTAGTGTTTTAGGGTTGAGGGTAGTGCAGTGGTGTTTGTGTAGTGTAGGGGGTCGTGCTGAGGCTAGTGTTTTAGGGTTTAGGATAGTGCAGTGGTGTCTGTGTAGTGTAGGGGGCGGTGTTTTAGCGTTTAGGGAAGTGCAGTGGTGTTTGTGTATTGTAGGGGGTCATGCTGGGGGTAGTGTTTTATGGTTAAGGGAAGTGCAATGGTGTTTGTGGAGTGTAGGGGGTTGTATTTTAGGGTTTAGGGTAGTGCAGTGTTGTTTGGGTAGTGCAGGGAGTCATGCTAGGGAATTATTTAGGGTTTAGGGTAGTGCAGTGGTGTTTGGGTAGTGTAGGGGGTCATGCTGGGGTAGTGTTTTAGGGTTTTGGGTAGTGCAGTGGTGTTTGGGTTGTATAGGGCTCATGCTGGGGTAGTGATTTAGGGTAGCGCAGTGGTGTTTGGGTAGTGTTGGGGGTTGTGCTGGGGGTATTGTTTTAGGGTTTAGGGTAGTGCAGTGGTGTTTGGCTTGTGTAGGGCATCGTGCT